>NW_028225711.1:0-196994 GCF_052327205.1 Somniosus microcephalus | reverse complement strand
AGGGACTCTAACACCACGATTGGCAGCTCCTTAACCAACAGTTTTTTGCAATTTGGTAGGTTAATAAGCAAGGTGTAAAATGCATGAGGATTACTGAGCTATAAATCAGTGAAGATTAGTGTCACATTCAGATGCAGAACACCATTGACTGGTTTTGGGGTTTCTGAAACAATCCAACAGCTTCATGGTCACTTTTACTGATACCAGCTTTTCATTGCCAGATTTTTTTTAATTGAATTCAAATTCTCGAACTGCCACTGTGGGATTTTAACTCACTTTCACTGGATTATTAAACCAGGCCTCTGGATTACTAGGCCAGTAACATAACCACTGCGCTACCGTTCTCTTGGCAGGACTGGCTTTGGTACATCGGGTATTGGTTACTACTATTGAAGATCTAGTTGCCACGTGTCACCGAACTATCTCACTTTGCTCGGTGAGACAGCCACGTGTTAAGCCACAACTATTACTGCAAGCGCCTGAGCAGTACATTTGGCATAGAGGCGAAACACAGCAAATTGCTTTTAACCTTTTTTTTTACTAAACAGCCACCAGTTAACTGATGTTTTTTATACAGTATCTTTTTTAAAATATATTTATTGCACTGAGATTGGGATGTTTCCAAATCCTGAGCGGGTTTGCTGCAGGAACAACATCCTCATGCCACAGAATTTGGTCCGTTTTTAGTGCAGAAAGGGGCCTTGAGCTGATGCAGAATTTTAGGGACCTTGACTGTTTGCTTGGGAGCGCCTCTCTCCGAGAGCCCAGAATCCGACACACACAAGCCTGCCTAATGAAGGGTGACACCAGCGGTGTTGGAGGGAGTAGCACATCTTTGTCTTGCTGTCGCCGCTCCACGGCAAAGTCCTTTGTCCTTTCCCTTCGACTTCTCAAGGATGTTAGGGCTCAAGACATTGCACATCCAGTCAAGTCAAGAGAGACAGGTCAGCATGTCCTCCAGGGTAGCAGTGGATACAGTGGCTTGAATCTATAAGTTTCTTTATGCTTAACCTTACAACTAGCACACTCATGCTCTGCCAGGGCTCTGTCTGTCCGGCCAGAGGCAGAAACCCCTGGAGTCAACCACAACTTTGGAAGGTAATTGGGAGTTGGAGTCCAATTGTGCCATTCAAGAGGTAGTAAAGAGTGAGTCTGCCCTTTTGAAATACCACTCGATCAGGCTGCCTGGATGTTTGAAACCATCGATTCAAGGGTCCCACAGAATTAAATGGGGCAGCTCCCAATACCTTTACTTTATGGTGGAGCCCTTTGCTCTGGATTTCTCAAAAGTCACATTATTCAACTTTTGTGGGATTTGTTTTTGCACTTCTCCCCTTTGGGCAGCTTACAAGGATGTCTGCCCAGATTTGCACAAGGGTTCCATTCATAAATGAACCTTATCGGTGGGTAGGTGGGACAGTACAACTTTCTAGTCAAGTGTTTGGAGGAACGGGTCTCTGCTGACACGAGTCTGATGGTAACGTACCTGAGGGCTGGTCTGCAGTCAGTTTGGTCACAGAGACCTGCAAGGCAGAGAGCTTGGCTTTCATGTTGCGGATCCCATCAGTAAAACGGTTTTCCTGTCCTTTTAGGAATTGTTGCATTTGTCGGATGGCAGTTAGGACCTTCTGTCTGTTCAGGCAACCCTACACAATGAAAATAGGAGTGAATTGGAGGTTAGTTCTGATATTAACCGATTTCTCTGCAGCCTTTGACACGGTTGACCACATCACCCTCCTCCAATGTCTTTCCTCCTTGGTTCCACAGTTACCTATCGAATCGTAGCCAGAGCATCTCCAGAAATAGCTTCTCTTCCCTTCCCTAAAATATTACCTCTAGAGTCCTCCAAGGATCTATCCTTAGCCCCCTCCTCTTCCTCACCTATATGGTGGCCCAGGTGACATCATTCAAAGACATAGGGGTTGATTTTCATTGACCCGTGGAGTCAGGATTGGAGGCGTGCGGGGGGTTAAAGTCCCGAATTCGGGGGTCCCGACACCATCCCGCCCCCAACCCGCCTCCAATTAAGTTTCAAAGGAGGCGGATACCCGCCCCGCACTGGGACCCGCCTACCCGAGGCGGGAAGGGATTAGTGCCAATTAACTGCCTGTTAACAGGTAGTTAACAGGCAGTTTTTAGCCTAATCCCTATTTTAAAGCTTGAACTGTGGGATTCCCGATGGCTCCAAACCACGGCAAGTTAGAGGAGTCGGGCCGTCGGGTTGAAGGACTTGGAGGGGTCGAGATAGAAACATAGAAACATAGAAGATAGGAGCAGGAGTAGGCCATTCGGCCCCTCGAGCCTGCTCCGCCATTCAATGAGATCATGGCTGATCATCCAAATTCAGTACCCTGTCCCTGCCTTCTCCCCATATCCCTTGATCCCGTTAGCCTTAAGAAATATATCCAACTCCTTCTTGAATATATTTAATGAACTGGCCTCCACCGCCCTCTGTGGCAGAGAATTCCACAGGTTTACCACTCTCTGGGTGAAGAAATTCCTCCTCATCTCAGTCCTAAATGGCTTCCCCCTTATCCTTAGACTATGACCCCCGGTTCTGGACTCCCCGGCCATCGGGAACATCCTTCCTGCATCTAGTCTGTCCAGGCCTGACAGAATTTTATAGGTTTCGATGAGATCCCCTCTCAATCTTCTAAACTCCAGTGAGTATAATCCCAATCGACACAATCTCTCCTCATACGTCATTCCTGCCATCCCAGGTATCAGCCTGGTGAATCTTCGCTGCACTCCTTCCATGGCAAGAACATCCTTCCTCAGATAAGGCGACCAAAACTGCACACAATACTCAAGGTGCGGTCTCACCAAGGCCCTGTACAACTTCAGCAAGACATCCTTGTTCCTGTACTCGAACCCTCTTGCTACGAAGGCCAACATACCATTTTCCTTCTTAACCGCCTGCTGCACCTGCATGCTTACCTTCAGCGACTGGTGCACAAGAACACCCAGGTCTCTTTGCACTTCCCCTTCTCCCAATCTATTGCCATTCAAATAATAATCTGCCTTCCTGTTTTTGCCACCAAAGTGGATAACCTCACATTTATCTACATTATAGTGCATTTGCCATGTTTCTGCCCAATCACCCAACCTGTCCAAATCGTACTGGAGTTTCACGACATTCTCCTCACAGCATACCTTCCCACCCAGCTTTGTGTCGTCTGCAAATTTGGAGATACTACATCCAATTCCCTCGTCCAGATCATTAATATATATTGTGAACAGCTGGGGTCCTAGATGTCGGTGTTCAGGTGAGTGATGGGTGCATGAGTGCAAAGGTAAGTGTGTTTGGTGTGTCTAAAGTGTGTAAAGAAGTTTGAATTACCTGTACTTACCTTTACAGCCTTCCTTCCTCTAGGTTTCGGGAGTCCATCATCTAACCGGCACAGAAAGCAGAATGGCTGCGATCTGTCAAAAGTGACAGCCTGCAGCTTTCTGTGCTGGTGAGATTTCTAACTGAGTCTGTGTAGAAGGACTCAGGTTAGAAGTCAGACTGTCAGTGTTTGACAGCTTCAAACAGCTGTGAAACGCTGATATTTCATCTGTCAAAAGCTCTTGACAGATGAAATTTCAGTCTGTGATGTCACCTGTTGCCGGGTGGCCCTTAATTGGCCCGCTGAGCCCGCTGGGTGGGCTCAACAAGGTCAATCAAGTTAAAATCGCGTGGATTGGCTGCATCTCGATGGAGGCAGGACTACAACCCCGAAAGTTGTAGTCCCGCCTCCTTCTCGACTTCTGAATGAAAATCACCCCCATAGGATCAACTTCCACATGTAAGCTGATGACACCCAATTCTTCTTCTCCACCACCTCTCTTGACTAATGTTCCCTTTAATTTTTTGGGGGTGCGCGGGCCCTTTAAGGGGCTGCGCAGCCCATTCATAATACCACACATGCGTGGTTTTTCCCATTTAAAAGCCGGTGAGCCGGCTGCGCGGGAGCTCCAGAGCGTTGCAGGGCCGCGCAGTTTAACGGGAACATTGCTCTTGACCCCTCCACTTCCTCTCTGTTGTCAGACTGCTTGTCCAATACCCAGTCTTAGATAAGCCTTAATTTCCTCCAGTTAAACATTGGGAACAAAGCCATCATCTTAGGCCCCCAACCAGAACTTCTGTACCCTTGTCACAAATTCCAACCCCCTCCCAGGCCACTGACTCAGGTTGAACTGGACTATTCGCAACATCAGATTCCCGAGCTCAGCTTTTGACCCCATATCCTCTCCATTGCAAAGACCGCCGCTGACCTCCATCTCCACCTCCATCATATACCTGCCTCCTACCCTAACTCAGCCCACCTGTCACTGAAACCCTATTCCATATCTTTGCCACCTCCAGCCTTAATTGCTCCAATACACTGCTGGCCGGCCTCCCTCAAATCCTGCACTCTTTGTAAACTTCAGCTGCCCATGTCCTATCCTGTATCAAGTCCCGCTCACCCATCACTCTTGTCCTTGTCTACCTACATTGGCTCCCAGTCCTCCAATTTAAAAGCAAAATATGCAGGAAATCTGAAATAAAAACAGAAGATGCTGGAGACACTTAGCAAGTCAGGCAGCATCTGTGGAGAGAGAAACCGAGTTAACGTTTCAGGTCGATGACCCTTCGTCAGAACTGCCTGACCTGCATCTGCATATTTTGTTCCAGCCTTTTCTGTTTTTACCTCCAATTTAATATTCTCATCCTTGTGTTTAAATCCATTTATGACTTTCTTCTCCCTCTCTATGTATCCTCCTCCAGCCCTACAGCCTCTTCCCTACCCGAACTCTCCGTTACTCTGATTCTGGCATTTTATTCATCCCCTTCCTCTTTGCCCCACCATTGAAAGCTATGCCTTTACCTGCCTGGGCTCCATGCACTGAAAACCCACCTCTTTGACCAAGCTTTTGGTCACCCCACCATCCTAATATCTCTTTCTCTGGCGGGACCCATTTATTTCTGACTAGACCTTTGTGCAGCACCTTGGGATGTTTATCTACATTAAAAGCACTATGTAAATGCAAGCACACACATTAAGAAGAGTACTATTTATTTTAACAATTTCATTGAAAAAAATAAAATAGTCACCAGAATTTTTCCTGTTGTTTTGGTAAAGATACTTATTTTATTATCCTCAATGAAGACGGTCCTTCCCTGGCAGAGCTGCCATTGACGGGGAGTATCCTGTGCTCCTCTGTAGGAAACATCAGAAGCCACAACTTCAGACTAACTTGGGAGCCGCCAGATCCCAAAGATGCATCTATAAACTGTACCAGGCCCATATGGCAGTGGGCAGCTCTCAGGCTGGTTTAACGTTGCATCTCTTCCCCCAGGGTTTTCTTTGTCAGTGAGGTTACCACCCAGCCTAACAAGGAGCGATCTTCAACCTGAGGTCTCCAGGCGTATAATAAAAGTGAGAGAAATTTCTGCTGAAACATAGAAAGGCCATTTGACCCATCGCGCCCATTCCTTCCACAGCCCACTTACAATCTGCCCAATCACGGACCGCACCACAGCAGGTTAACCTTCTGCGGAATTAATTCAGCAAAATTACTCCCAGATTCATAAAAGTGATCAGGTGAAACTCCAGAATGTTAATCTATCCTCAAATATCAACTCCTCAATCCTGACCTGCTGCCCTCTCAATCAACAATACTCCCCGGTTCCCCAACCCCAGCTCCAACAGCAGAAGATCTATACGTATCTCATGGAGAATTTGCTCATCTCAGTTCACCACCAGACGTTTTTCCAATTCTTTTTTGGAGGACTGATTAACACAGCCGCCTCTGTGTTTTCTGGGAGTCTTTCTGTGGGGCAGAAAGAAAACCACCAAAGGGGGAAAAAAAATGACCATTGCCTCTGTCTCATGATGTTGAGAGCTCGCTGATAGGGGTGTAAGGTCAGGGGTTGATCAGGTACATTTGAAAGGAGACAGGCGGCAAAACAGCATCCCTATAAGAATGGACAGTAATGGAATGATACAAAAATACAAAATGATTGCGTGCGACCAGCAGGTGGAAACGGTGGGACCTTGAGGAATAGGGAACATGAGGAGCAACAGAGGGAGCAGGAGAAGGGGACAAAAGAGAACAGAAAGGTTACCACACAAGGGGTGGACATTCTGAGACTGGTCAGAAGGTGGAAAAATGGGTGTCCTCAACGCTCATGGTCTTCAGTCATATGGACTAGGAAGCGCCCAGGTTCAGTACCTGGTCTGTGCTGAGTTAACGGATTTCAGCCAGGTTGGTCTCAGTACCACCAGACTGAGGAGAGGAAATACTGCCAGGTTTCCCCCACTTCAATGCTTTCCACTTGTCCCGGCTAGGAAGTGCGCATGTGTGTATGTTGCTCGAAGACAGGATCGAGCTTGCGTGTGTTGTCCCGCACAGTAAAATAGCCTGATGCTACAAACTGCCCAGGCTTGTACTCGGGCGACTTAAAGGACAACAGTCGATAAGGTATTCCCTCATGAGCTAACATCTTCAGTCGAGGAGGGGAGAAATTGGGGGTGGAATATGGAAAGCAGGGAGAAGAAAAGTAAAAAGAAGCATAAAATTACAAAGCGATATTAACCGATTAAGTGAATGGGCAAAACTGTGGTAAATGGATTTCAATATAGGCAAGTGTAAGGTCCTTTGGACCTAAAAAGTATAGATTAGAGTACTTTCTAAATGGTGAAAGGCTAGAAGCAGTGGCGGTTAAAGAGACTTGGGGGTCCATGTATGTAGATCATCAACAGGTCATGGACAGGTACAAAAAATAATCAAAAAGGCTAATGGAATGCTGGTCTTTATATCTCGAGGACTGGAAAACAAGGGGTTAGAGGTCATGCCACAGCTATACAAAGCCCTGGAGCACTATGTTCAGTTCTGGGTACCACACTTTAGGAAGGATATATTGGCCTTGGAGGGAGTGCAGTGTAGATTTACCAGAATGATACCTGGACTCCAAGGGCTTATGTTACGAGGAGAGATTACACAAATTAGGGTTGTATTTCCTAGAAATTAGAAGATTAAACAACAATTTGATCATAGTTTTCAAGATATTAAGAGGAACTGATAGGGTAGATAGAGATAAACTATTTCCACTGGTTGGGGAATCTAGGACTAGGGGATAGAGCCTAAAAACTAGAACAAGATCTTTCAGGAGTGAAGTTAGGAAACACTTCTACACACAAAGAATGGTAGCAGTTTGGAACTCTCCTCCACAAATGACAGTTGATGCTGGGTCAATTATTAATTTAAAATCTGAGATTGATAGATTTCTGAAAACCGGGGTATTAAGGGATATGGGGCAAAGGCGGGTATGAAGAGCTAGGTCACAGATCAGCCATGATCTCATTGAATGGAGGAACAGGTTCGAGGGGCTGAATGGCCTACTCCTGTTCCTATGTTCCTAGAAGACAAAGAGAGAACAGGAAGAAACCTGCTGATAGAAAAGTGGTCAGGTGATCTGAGTCAGGAAGAACCTGTCAAAGGAACAGAAAAAAAAGAATTACAGCCGGCCTGTGGAAGATGAGGAAAGAATATTTCCAGCAAAAGTGCAAACTGAGGTGTCCTCAGCCACTGTCTTAAACATCCACTCCCTCTACCTCCAGCACACTGTGGCTGCAGTGTGCAACCATCTACAGGATGCACTGCAGAAAGTCGCCAAGGCTTCTTCGACAGCACCTCCCAAACCTACGACCTCCACCACCTAGAAGGACATGGGCAGCAGGCGCATGGGAACACCACCACCTCCAGGAAAGACCGGTATTTATTGCCCATTCCTAGTTGCCTTTGAAAGGGTGGTGGTGAGCCTTCTTCTTAAACCGTTGCAGTCCGTGTGGTGAAAGTTCTCCCACAGTGCTGTTAGGTAGAGAATTCCAGGAATTTGACCGAGTAATGATGAAGGAACAATGACATATGCCCAAGTCAGGATGGTGTGTGACTTGGAAGGGAACTTGAAGGTGTTGGTGTTCCCATGCGCCTGCTGCCCTTGTCCTTCTAGCTGGTAGAGGTCGTGTGTTTGGGAGGTGCTGTCGAAGAAGCCTTGGCGAGTTGCTGTAGTGCATCCTGTAGATGGTACACACTGCAACCATGGTACGCCATTAGTGGAAGGAGTGAATGTTTAAGGTGGTGGATGAGGTGCCAATCAAGCGGGCTGCTTTGTCCTCAATAGTGTCGAGCTTCTTGAGTGTTGTTGGAGCTGCACTCATCCAGGTAAGTGGAGAGTATTACATCACACTCCTGATTTGTGCCTTGTAGATGGTGGAAAGGTTTTGGGGAGACAGGTGGTGAGTCACTCGCCGCAGAATATCCAGCCTCTGACCTGCTCTTGTAGCCACAGTATTTATGTGTCTGGTCCAGTTAAATTTCTGGTCAATGGTGACCCCCAGGATGTTTATGGTGGGGGATTCGATGATGGTAAAGCTGTTGAAAGTCAAGGGGCGGTGGTTAGACTCTCGCTTATTGGAGACAGTCATTGCCTGGCACTTGTGTGGCGCGAATGTTACTTGCCACTTATCAGCCCAAGCCTGAATGTTGTCCAGGTCTTGCTGCATGCGGGCACAGGCTGTTTCAGTATCTGAGTAGTTGGAGCTGAACACTGTGCAATCATCAGCGAACATCCCCACTTCTGACCTTATGATGGAGGGAAGGTCATTGATGAAGTAACTGAAGATGTTTGGGCTTAGGACACTGCTCTGAGGAACACCTGCAGTGATGTCCTGGGGCTGAGAGGATTGGCCTCCAACAACCACAGCCATCTTCCTTTGTGCTAGGTACGACTCCAGCCAGTGGAGACTTCCCCCCCGCCGCCACCCCCCCCCCAGTTTCCATTGACTTCAATTTTACTCGGGCTTCTTGATGCCACACTCAGACAAATGATGCCTTGATGTCAAGGGCAGTCAACTCACTTCTGGAATTCAGCTCTTTTGTCCATGTTTGGACCAAGGCTGTAATGAGGTCTGAAGCCGAGTGGTCCTGGCAGAACACAAACTAAGCATCGGTGAGCAGGTTATTGGTGAGTAAGTGCCGTTTGATAGCACTGTCGATGACACCTTCTAACACTTTGCTGATGATTGAGCATAGACTGATGGGGCAGTAATTGGCCGGATTGGATTTGTCCTGCATTTTGTGGACAGGACATACCTGGGCAATTTTCCACTTTGTTGAATAGATGCCAGTGCTGTAGCTGTACTGGAACAGCTTGGCTAGAGGCATGGTTTGTTCTGGAGCACAGGTCTTCAGCATGACAGCTGGGATGTTGTTGGGGCCCATAGCATTTGTTGTATCTAATGTGCTCAGCAGTTTCTTGATATCACATGGAGTGAATTGAATTGGCTGAAGACTGGCTTCTGTGATGGTGGGGACTTCAGGGGGAGGCTGATATGGATCATCCACTCGGCACTTCTGGCTGAAGATGGTTGCAAATGCTTCTGCCTTGTCTTTTGAACTCACATGCTGGGCTCCACCATCATTGAGGATGGAGATGTTCATGGAGCCTCCTCCTCCCGTTAGTTGTTTAATGGTCCACCACCATTCATGACTGGATGTGGTAGGACTGCAGAGCTTTGATCTGATCCATTGGTTGTGGGATCACTTAGCCCTGTCTATAGTATGCTGCTTCTACTTTTTAGCATGCATGTATCCTGTGTTGCAGCTTCACCAGGTTGGCACCTCATTTTTAGGTACACCTGGTGCTGCTCCTGGCATGCTCTTCTACATTCCCCATTGAACCAGGGTTGGTCCCCTGGCTTGGTGGTAATGGTAGGGTGAGGGATATGCCAGGGCATGAGGTTACAGATTGTGGTGGAATACAATTCTGCTGCTGCTGATGGCCCTCAGCACCTTCATGGATGCCCAGTTTAAGCAGCTAGATCTGTTCTGAATCTATCCCATTTAGCACGGTGGTTGTGCCACACAACACGATGGAGGGTGTCCTCAGTGTGAAGACGGGACTTCGTCTCCACAAGGGCTGTGCAGTGGTCACTCCATGGACAGATACATCTGCGACAGGTAGACTGCTGAGGATTAGTCAAGTAGGTTTTTCCCTCATGTTGGTTCTCTCACCACCTGTCGCAGGCCCAGTCTGGCAGCTATGTCCTTCAGGAATCAGCAAACTTGGTCAGTAGTGGTGTTACCGAGCCACTCTTGGTGATGGACATTGCAGTCCTCCACCCAGAGTACATTCTGTGCCCTTCCTACCCTCAGTGCTTCTTCCAAGTGGTGTTCAACATGGAGGAGTACTGATTCATCAGCTGAGGGAGGGCGGTAGGTGGTAATCAGCAGGAGGTTTCCTTGTCCATGTTTGACCTCATGCCATGAGACTTCATGGGGTCCGGAGTCAATTTTGAGGGCTCCCAGGGCCACTCCCCACCGTGTCAGCACCTCTATTGAATCTGTCCTACTGGTGGGACAGGACATACCCAGGGATGGAGATGGAAGAGTCTGGAAGGTATGATTCTGTGAGTATGACTATGTCAGGTTGTTTCTTGACTAGTCTGTGGGACAGCTCTCCCAATTTTGACACAAGTCCCCAGATGTTAGTGAGGAGGACTTTGCCGAGTCGACTAGGCTGGGTGCGCCTTTGTCGTGTCCGGTGCCTAGGTCGATGCCGGGTGGTCCGTCCGGTTTTATTATTAATATACTTCTTTGTCGGGGTTTGGTATAACTGAATGGCTTGCTAGGTCATGTCAGAGGGCAGTTAAGTGTCAACCACATTGCTCTGGGTCTGGAGTCACTTATAGGCCAGACCAGGTAAGGACGGCAGATTTCCTTCCCTAAAGGGCATTAGTGAACCAGATGGGTTTTTATGACAATCCGGTAGTTTCATGGTCACCATTACTGACACTAGCTTTTTATTCCAGATTTATTGAATTAACTGAATTTAAATTCCCCAGTTGCCGTGGCGGGATTTGAACTCACGTCTCCGGATCATTAGCCCAGGCCTCGGGATTACTAGTCCAGCAACATAAAAACCAAAGACTTGCATTTCTATAGCGCCTTTCACGACCCCAGGATGTCCCAAAGTGCTTTACAGCCAATGTGGGAAACGTAGCAGCCAATTGCGCACAGCAAGCTCCCACAAACAGCAATGTGAGAATGACCAGCTAACCGCTATGCTACCGTACCCCTATTGTAGCTGTGTACTATATATACACACACACACATTAAACACTAACTCACATTGGTATCTTCAGCATTTGAGGTTTAGTTGCAACAGCCAGCTCTTCTCTGAAGCTCACAAGCATTTCTATAAATCGGATTATTGCAGAGCTAACAGGACCAGCAGTGTTTATATCCGAGGCCTTTGAACCGCTCTACATTGGCCATTATACAGTAACAGCTGGAAGAAACACCGCATGTCCTTCAAAGTCATTAAACGAACAGATTTTAATGTCTGCAGTGCATTCTGCATGAAATGCTGTCCTTATTAGATTTGTTCAAACGCACTTTAGCGCATACATCACATCAATGAGATTTTCTCGGAGAACAACTTTCAGCGACATCAGAGACCTGGGAGCCCCCCCATCCCTGTCCCCCTGCAGATTATTGATTCTACAATTTACTCACGTTTCTTACCGATAAACTATTTTCCTTTTCTCTCACAGCAACCTGCAGCACAGCAGTAAAAACAGAGGTTGCTACTTGCCTGCGAAGCCTGTGACGGGTAAAGGCAGGAGAGGACCAGGTACAGAAAAAGGCTGTACTGAATCCCAGGCACCATATCGCCTCTGCTCCTTTACTCTTAGGGAATGCCTTCAAGATCTGCACGTGTGTGGGTTTTTTCTCCCCCCTACACCGGGAAAACTCCTAGTTTTCACTGGCAGGTGCATTCACATTGGGCTCATTGTGGAGTCAGTCGGTTTCACTCCCTGGACAGGATGACAGCAAGTGGGAGTTCAGCAAAGTCTTTCAAGGGAGCTTCTTTTCCAGACTCGACTGAATTCACATACTCAGGTTTGTTCCCTTGCTGCGGGACGGGAGTTGATCTCCACTGGACTGTGTGCTCAGGGTGAAGGATTGCTTTGGTCTCAGGTTCCTGTCAGAATGATATTGTCCCGCCCCTTTAAGGAGCTGGAGGGCTGGTGGAATTGAGACAAAAAAAATTGCTTCAACTTTGCAGCTATTATTATCTTAAGGTAGCAAATCGCACTTTAAACAATTACCTTCCTTGATGATACACGTTAGTGACAAGGGCTACATCATAACAACAACATAATAAGTATGTTGTCAAATAAGGACTGATTTACAATTGGTTTATATGCGCACACATACATGTAAATGTAAAAACAGAATATTGTAAGGGTTCTATGTACACTGTGGATTTATACATCGAACGATTTATGTTGCTTTCAGATTTCAAAATTGAGCCCCACAGACTGAGAATGTTAACAATAAAAGTTTACATCAACTGCATTCGTGCTTTTAAAACACTATCAAAATGGTCAGTGATAAGGTATCTTTTTAGCATCAACAGGGATTAGAAAAATATTTTGATGTGAATCCTGTCAAATGGCATCATTTCCCTGCTTAGCTTTTAAATTCCAACTACTATACACTTATAATAAATAATAAAATGATGTAGCAAAATATATGTAATGATACAGCACCTTATCACATGCAAAGCGTTTGACGACCAATGCAACACTTTTCAAGTGCAGTTTCACACACATCAAATGAGATGAAATGAACCTGTAAGCTGCTTTTGGTGTCTTTGGTCGAGGGGAAAAGGTTAGGACAGTGGGAGAATTCCCGGCTCTTTTCAAGTAAGGATTAGGGGATGGGTGGGGTGCTGGGCGGGTGGTTTCGTCTGTTTCCGACTACTGCCCTGTTACAAAGCCTTAAATGTAGTGTGTGTGTGTTTTTAAGTACCTATTGGGCATATGGATACATAATGAAATCACATTTCCCCTTCGTTTGAAACCGTTCTGCCAGGACTCCTGAATCAACATTGCAAGATGCGTGTGATTCAATTGTCCCTCGTGTCCATGAACATATCACCTGTATTGTGTTGATTAAAGTAGTGATATTAGATTACTGTCTATCAGCTTTCTACTGTGAGTATCTGCTCTCTATATCCAGCAAAGAAAAAACCTTTCTGGGCTGTTTGATATGAAACGAATTCATCAGGAGGAATGCGGCTGCTGCTAGTTTAACAGCCCAGAACGGGTTGGATATAGAGAGAGCAGATACTCACAATAGAAAGCTGATAGGCAGTAATCTAATATCACTGCTTTAATTAATACAATACAGGTGATATTTTCATTTTCCAGGAATGCACACTTGAATTGACACCCATCTATGATATATATCACTGTTACAGTGAGGGGTGTGGGGTATATCACTGTTACAGTGAGGGGTGTGGTATATATCGGAGTTACAGTGAGGGGTGTGGGTTATACCACTGTTACAGTGAGGGGTGTGGGTTATATCACTGTTACAGTGAGGGGTGTGGGGTATATCACTGTTATGAAGGGGAAGTCATGTTTGACAAATTTGCTGGAGTTCTTTGAGGAAGTAACATACAGGGTGGATAAAGGGGAACCAGTGGACGTAGTGTATTTAGACTTCCAAAAGGCATTTGACAAGGTGCCACACAAAAGATTATTGCTTAAGATAAAAAATCACGGGATTGGGGGTAATATTCTGGCATGGATAGAGGATTGGCTCTCTAACAGAAGGCAGAAAGTTGGGATAAATGGTTCATTCTCAGACTGGCAATCAGTAACTAGTGGTGTTCCACAGGGGTCAGTGCTGGGTCCCCAACTCTTTACAATCTATATTAACGATTTGGAGGAGGGGACCGAGTGTAACACGTCAAAGTTTGCAGATGATACTAAGATGGGAGGGAAAGTAGTGAGAGAGGAGGACATAAAAAACCTGCAAGGGGACACAGACAGGCTAAGTAAGTGGGCAGAGACTTGGCAGATGGAATACAATACTGGAAAGTGTGAGGTTATGCACTTTGACAGGAAAAATCGTAGAGCAAGTTATTATCTTAATGGCAAGAAACTTGAAAGTACTTAAGTACAAAGGGATCTGGGGGTCCTGGTGCACGAAACTCAAAAGGTTAGTATGCAGGTGCAGCAAGTGATTAAGAAGGCCAATGGAATGTTGACTTTCATTGCTAGGGGGATAGAATATAAAAATAGGGAGGTATTGCTTCAGTTGTACAAGGTATTGGCGAGACCGCACCTGGAATACTGCATACAGTTTTGGTGTCCATACTTAAGAAAAGACATACTTGCTCTCGAGTCAGTACAAAGAAGGTTCACTCGGTTAATCTCGGGGATGAGGGGATGGACATATGAGGAGAGGTTGAGTAGATTGGGACTCTACTCATTGGAGTTCAGAAGAATGAGAGGCGATCTTATTGAAACATATAAGATTGTGAAGGGGTTGGATCGGGTGGATGCGGGGAGGATGTTCCAGATGATGGGTGAAACTAGAACTAGGGGGCATAGTCTTAGAAAAAGGGGCTGCTCTTTCAAAACTGAGATGAGGAGGAACTACTTCACTCAGAGGGTGGTAGGTCCATGGAATATGCTGCCCCAAAAAGCTGTCGAAGCTACATCATTACATAAATTTAAAACAGAAATAGACAGTTTCCTAGAAGAAAAGGGAATTCAGGGTTACGGGGAGCGGGCAGGAATTTGGACATGAGTTTAGGTGCGGATCGGTCATGGCCCTGTGGGTAGCGGAGCGGGCCCAGGGGCCGTGTAGCCTGATCCTGCTCCTGTTTCGTGTGTCTAATTCTGTTAGATTCAGGAGATAGTCCTGTCATAGTGGATTGGCGGTTAGGATCAGATCAGCCATGATCTTATTGAATGGCGGAGCAGGCTCGAGGGGCCAATTGGCCTACTCCTGCTCCTATTTCTTATGTTCTTATGTTCTTATGTACAGTGAGGGGTGTGGGGTGTATCACTGTTACAGTGAGGGGTGTGGTGTATATCGGAGTTACAGTGAGGGGTGTGGGTTATATCACTGTTACAGTGAGGGATGTGGGGTGTATCACTGTTACAGTGAGGGGTGTGGGGTATATCACTGTTACAGTGAGGGGTGTGGGTTATATCACTGTTACATTAAGGGGTGTGGTGTATATCGGAGTTACAGTGAGGGGTGTGGGTTATATCACTGTTACAGTGAGGGGTGTGGGGTATATCACTGTTACAGTGAGGGGTGTGGGGTATATCACTGTTACAGTGAGGGGTGTGGGGTATATCACTGTTACAGTGAGGGGTGTGGGGTGTATCACTGTTACAGTGAGGGCTGTGGGGTGTATCACTGTTACAGTGAGGGCTGTGGGTTATATCACTATTACTGTGAGGGGTGTGGGGTATATCACTGTTACAGTGAGGGGTGTGGTGTATATTGGAGTTACAGTGAGGGCTGTGGGTTATATCACTGTTACAGTGAGGGGTGTGGTGTATATCACTGTTACAGTGAGGGGTGTGGGGTATATCACTGTTACAGTGAGGGGTGTGGGGTATATCACTGTTACAGTGAGGGGTGTGGGGTATATCACTGTTACAGTGAGGGGTGTGGGGTATATCACTGTTACCGTGTGGGGTATATCACTGTTACAGTGAGGGGTGTGGGGTATATCACTGCAACAGTGAGGGCTGTGGGTTATATCACTGTTACAGTGAGGGGTGTGGGGTGTATCACTGTTACAGTGAGGGCTGTGGGTTATATCACTGTTACAGTGAGGGGTGTTGGGTATATCACTGTTACAGTGAGGGCTGTGGGTTATATCACTGTTACAGTGAGGGGTGTGGTGTATATCACTGTTACAGTGAGGGCTGTGGGTTATATCACTGTTACAGTGAGGGGTGTGGGGTATATCACTGTTACAGTGAGGGCTGTGGGTTATATCACTGTTACAGTGAGGGGTGTGGGGTGTATCACTGTTACAGTGAGAGGTGTGGGGTATATCACTGTTACAGTGAGGGGTGTGGGGTATATGACTGTTACATTAAGAGGTGTGGTGTACATCGGAGTTACAGTGAGGGGTGTGGGTTATATCACTGTTACAGTGAGGGGTGTGGGGTATATCACTGTTACAGTGAGGGGTGTGGGGTATACCACTGTTACAATGAGGGGTGTGGGGTGTATCACTGTTACAGTGAGCGCTGTGGGTTATATCACTGTTACAGTGAGGGGTGTGGTATATATCAGTGTTACAGTGAGGGGTGTGGGGTATATCACTGTTACAGTGAGGGGTGTGGGGTATATCACTGTTACAGTGAGGGGTGTGGGGCGTATCACTGTTACAGTGAGGGGTGTGGGTTATATCACTGTTACAGTGAGGGGTGTGGGGTATATCACTGTTACAGTGAGGGGTGTGGGTTATATCACTGTTACAGTGAGGGGTGTGGGTTATATCACTGTTACAGTGAGGGGTGTGGGGTGTATCACTGTTGCAGTGAGGGCTGTGGGGTGTATCACTATTACAGTGAGGGGTGTGGGGTATATCACTGTTACAGTGAGGGGTGTGGTGTATATTGGAGTTACAGTGAGGGGTGTGGGGTGCATCACTATTACAGTGAGGGGTGTGGTGTATATCACTGTTACAGTGAGGGGTGTAGGGTATATCACTGTTACAGTGAGGGGTGTGGGTTATCTCACTGTTACAGTGAGGGGTGTGGGGTATATCACTGTTACAGTGAGGGGTGTGGGTTATATCACTGTTACAGTGAGGGGTGTGGGGTGTATCACTATTACAGTGAGGGGTGTGGGGTGTATCACTGTTACAGTGAGGGGTGTGGGGTATATCACTGTTACAGTGAGGGTGTGGGTTATATCACTGTTACAGTGAGGGGTGTGGGGTATATCACTGTTACAGTGAGGGCTGTGGGTTATATCACTGTTACAGTGAGGGCTGTGGGTTATATCACTGTTACAGTGAGGGGTATATCACTGTTACAGTGAGGGGTGTGGGGTATATCACTGTTACAGTGAGGGGTGTGGGGTATATCACTGTTACAGTGAGGGGTGTGGTGTATATCACTGTTACAGTGAGGGCTGTGGGTTATATCACTGTTACAGTGAGGGGTGTGGGGTATATCACTGTTACAGTGAGGGCTGTGGGTTATATCACTGTTACCGTGAGGGGTGTGGGGTGTATCACTGTTACAGTGAGGGCTGTGGGTTATATCACTGTTACAGTGAGGGGTGTTGGGCATATCACTGTTACAGTGAGGGCTGTGGGTTATATCACTGTTACAGTGAGGGGTGTGGTGTATATCACTGTTACAGTGAGGGCTGTGGGTTATATCACTGTTACAGTGAGGGGTGTGGGTTATATCACTGTTACAGTGAGGGCTGTGGGTTATATCACTGTTACAGTGAGGGGTGTGGGTTATATCACTGTTACAGTGAGAGGTGTGGGGTATATCACTGTTACAGTGAGGGCTGTGGGTTATATCACTGTTACAGTGAGGGGTGTGGGGTATATCACTGTTACAGTGAGGGCTGTGGGTTATATCACTGTCACAGTGAGGGGTGTGGTGTATATCACTGTTACAGTGAGGGGTGTGGGGTGTATCACTGTTTCAGTGACGGGTGTGGGGTATATCACTGTTACAGTGAGGGGTGTGGTGTATATCGGAGTTGCAGTGAGGGGTGTGGGTTATATCACTGTTACAGTGAGGTCTGTGGGTTATATCACTGTTACGGTGCGGGGTGTGGGTTATATCACTGTTACAGTGAGGGCTGTGGGGTATATCTCTGTTACTGTGCAGCATGTGGGATATATCACTGTTGCAATGAGGAGTGTGGGGTATATCACTGGTATAGTGAGGGGTGTGGGGTATATTACTGTTGTGGTGCGAGGTGTGGTTATATGTTCGAGGCCGGGACCCAGAAGCGAGGATGAGCCCACCAGCGAGGTCAAGGCCCAGGAGTGGCACAGCGTTGACCAGCAGCGGGGTCGGGGCCCAGGAGTGGCGCAGCGTTGACCAGCAGCGGGGTCGGGGCCCAGGGAAGGTGCAGCATGGGCCAAAGTCAAGATCGGGAGGACCACAATGCATCCTACGAAACCCAGGCAGAGAGGACCTGCGGGAAGGAGGGAGGAGGACAGTAGGAGTATGTTTGTGTGTGTGTGCTAGGCCATTGTAGCAGAGCCTGGTCTCCAATTGACTTGGATCCCCTTGCCATTGGAACAAGACCTTGCTCTGTCAAGCCCGTGTGGTAGCTGGTGTGCAACGGCCACCCCATGTTAAAAGAATTCACGCACAGGCATCTTCCATCCTTTAAAATGAAGTTCGGGACCTGGAACATCATGGACAACCCCAACAGTGACAGACCGGAACGCCGTACTGCTATCGTTGCCCAGGAGCTCAGACGTTTCAACCACCGTCTGCCCCACCTGTGACAGACTGTAGGTCCCGCATTGGACTCATCAGTCACCTGAGAAATCATTTTTAATGTGGAAGCAAATCACCCTCAGTTCCGAGGGACTGTGTAAGAAGAAGAAGATATTAAAAAGCGTACATTTATATGTGATTTCTGTTCGTAAAACCTTACTTCCTATTGTGACATTTTTGTCATACTTTTATGTCAACTTGTCCCCATTATAATTACTATGCCCACATTTGCCTATGTAAACATGTCACCCTGTAATGACACCCTCCTGACAATGGTGGTGCTGTAGAGTCTCAATTTTCCAGCTCCCTGCTCCTCAGCCAAACTCCCATGTCCCAGGCAATTGTACTTCACTCCTTCCCAAATGACCACTGCTTTTGCTGTTTAAAAATCAAAATATTAGATACAATTAAGAACAGAATGCATGGCTTTAAAATGAGGATGATGTCTGCACACTGTGGTCCAGTTATCACCTGCTCTCTAAGCTCACTTCACTTGAAGACTACGCTTAATCTTGACTCCCCATGTGCAATGCCACCGGTGGTCGACTAGTATAATAGCTGAAAAAATGCCACGGGTTTTTTCATATCCTCCATTTATATCGCACCTTATCACGCCTCTCAGAAATACCTCAACACTTCACAAACAATGGATTACTTTGGCAGGAAGATCCCAAAAACAAGAGTGAGATGAATGACCAGTGAATCAGGTTGTGGCGGTGTTGGTTGAGGGAGGAATACTGGCCAGGTCAGCGGAATAGCTCCCTTCTTCTCTTACAATACGGGAGCTTTTAACATTCACGCGAAAGGCAGGATGGACATCTCTTTTAATGCCTATCCGGAGGGCAGGGAGATCACTTCAGGAGTGGATCACCATTCAGAACAGCGGCGAAGCTGGATGGAGGAAATCCAGCCCCACAATCTTTTTTTTGCTAAAAGGTACCCCTAAAATGCTTTGTAAAACTGATGACCCTAGTGCTGTACGTATGTGGATTGAGACGATGGTGGTGGGGCTACCTCATTGTCCACATAAAGCAGGACCCAGCTAAGGTCCAGATTGATAGAAGTTAGGCTACCCATTAATGGCTCATCGTGAGTCCCAGTGGATGGAGTGACTGTCCAGACACTGAGAGAAGGTGGGTGATCCAGGGCTAATTGGACACAAAGGGGAGGGTTAGTTTGAAGGCTGGGTTGCAGACGAGCCAAATGTGATAGCTAGCAGTGCCCTCCGCTGGTTGTTATCTGGAAGGACTCCACAATAAATAATCGACTTCAGAAACACAGCTGGTGAGCGTCCTCTGCCGGACAAGAGGAAGAAGTGGCGACAAGGTTCTGGCTTAAAGGGGCAGGCATGCACAGAAGCCTGACATCGGTAGTGGGGAAAATGCTAGAGTCCATTATAAAAGATGTAATAGCAGAGCACTTGGAAAGCAGTGACAGGATTGGACAAAGTCAACAAGGATTTACAAAAGGTAAATCGTGCTTGACTAATCTACTGGAATTTTTTGAGGATGTAACTGGTAAAATAGATAAGGGAGAACCAGTGGATGTGGTGTATTTGGACTTTCAGAAGGCTTTCGATAAGGTCCCGCATAAGAGATTAGTGTGTAAAATTAAGGCACATGGGATTGGGGGCAAGGTATTGACTTGGATAGACAACTGGTTGGCAGATAGAAAGCAAAGAGTTGGAATAAACGGGTCGTTTTCTGAGTGGCAGGCAGTGACTAATGGGGTACCGCAAGGATCGGTCCTAGGACCCCAGCTGTTCACAATATATATTAATGACCTGGACGAGGGAATTGGATGTAGTATCTCCAAATTTGCAGACGACACAAAGCTGGGTGGGAGGGTATGCTGTGAGGAGGATGTCGTGAAACTCCAGTACGATTTGGACAGGTTGGGTGATTGGGCAGAAACATGGCAAATGCACTATAATGTGGATAAATGTGAGGTTATCCACTCTGGTGGCAAAAACAGGAAGGCAGATTATTATTTGAATGGCAATAGATTGGGAGAAGGGGAAGTGCAAAGAGACCTGGGTGTTCTTGTGCACCAGTCGCTGAAGGTAAGCATGCAGGTGCAGCAGGCGGTTAAGAAGGCAAATGGTATGTTGGCCTTCGTAGCAAGAGGGTTCGAGTACAGGAACAAGGATGTCTTGCTGCAGTTGTACAGGGCCTTGGTGAGACCACACCTTGAGTATTGTGTGCAGTTTTGGTTGCCTTATATGAGGAAGGATGTTCTTGCCATGGAAGGAGTGCAGCGAAGATTCACCAGACTGATACCTGGGATGGCAGGAATGACGTACGAGGAGAGATTGTGTCGATTGGGCTTGTACTCACTGGAGTTTAGAAGATTGAGAGGGGATCTCATCGAAACCTATAAAATTCTGTCAGGCCTGGACAGACTAGATGCAGGAAGGATGTTCCCGATGGCCGGGGAGTCCAGAACGAGGGGTCATAGTCTAAGGATAAGGGGTAAGCCATTTAGGACTGAGATGAGGAGGAATTTTTTCACCCAGAGAGTGGTGAACCTGTGGAATTCTCTACCACAGAAGGCAGTGGAGGCCAATTCATTAAATATATTCAAGAAGGAGTTGGATATATTTCTTAAGGCTAACGGGATCAAGGGATATGGGGAGAAGGCAGGGACAGGGTACTGAATTTGGATGATCAGCCATGATCTCATTGAATGGCGGAGCAGGCTCGAGGGGCCGAATGGCCTACTCCTGCTCCTATCTTCTATGTCTATGTTTCTATGACAGATTCAAAACTGTTCTGTGGTGAGATCCTACACTGTTTCTTTTGTGAACAGCCAAGCTAATGGGAATCAGCAACATATTTCAAAAATCAACAGAGGTGTTTAGAGAGAGGGTCGATTGGTTCCCCACTGATTGTAGCTCCAGATTGTACTGATGTGTTTGTCGAACTGAAATTCTTCAGGTTGGAGGTTTCTCCAGCCCTAGAAATGGACGGCCTAATGGATGATACACAGAAGAATGGAGAGAGAATGGAGGAACTGAAGAAAAGGTTAGTGCTGGAATCAGGATTGCAGAGATTGAGAGCTCAGTTGCTCATCAACCGGAAACATTGGCCCCTGATCTTTACTGGGGTGAGATTTCAAAGCAGGAGAGAGGAGTTCTGGTCGGGAGTGGGTTTTTTCAACATCATCTCCACCCGGAAGCCAACCTGATTGACAGTGGCGGGGGGGGGGCGGGGGGGAAGGCTGCTGAAAAGGCCGCAGCCCAGGAACAGGGATAGAGATCGCAAGGGTGGGGGGAGGGGGATACAGTGTGGCTTCGAGGGTCGGGGTGTTGGCGAGAGATTGGGGCAGAGATGAGGGCATCGGGAAGGTCGGTGATCAC
Source organism: Somniosus microcephalus (assembly GCF_052327205.1). NCBI lineage: Eukaryota > Metazoa > Chordata > Chondrichthyes > Squaliformes > Somniosidae > Somniosus > Somniosus microcephalus. Next base: position 175,295 of record NW_028225711.1, on the reverse strand, counting down.
CGGGGGATCAGTGATCGTGGTGGGGGGTTGGGGGGGGCAGCGGGGGGAGGTCCGATCATGGGGGGATCTGATTGTGGGGGGTCTGATTACATGGGGGCTCCGATCCCGGGGAATGAAGCAGGTTAGCTTGGGGGCCGGGGGGAAGCACACTTGCTGCTCCTGGCCCACAAGCTGGAAAGGCACTTCCAGCCTGTTCCTGTTCCATGCACCAGTCCTCCTTTAGCACCCGGGGAAACCCGGCCAGCCAACGTTAAAGCTGGACAAGAGATAAAATCTGAGGCACACATCCTCATTCAAATATTTAAATCAGCAACCTGCCTCCTGGGAGCGGGTTGGTTGCCTGTTCCCCATCCACCACCGTTAACACTGGAAGTGGGCTGCCCGAGGCGGGTTTGACAAATTTTTAATTTTCACATCCCACCCGAAACCCACCCGTTTTACGGGGTTAGAATTACCCCCAAAGATGCTGCCTGACCTGCTGAGTGTTTCCAGCATTTTCTGTTTTTATTTCTGATTTCCAGCATCCGCAGTATTTGGCTTTTGACTCACTTGCTTACTTGATGTAGCACGGGAATACACAGCTAATAGACTACCAACACTTGACAATTTATGTGCAAGATCCTTGATCAGAACCAAGTAAAATTGGTTCCACATCCCCAATGGCCCAGTGAGGCTATGCCGACTGGGACAGGCCCAGGCCTGATCTCCGACTGTGGGGAGTTAGCTGGCGTCCAACTGGACAGCGGTAACAGGGCTACAGTACCTCTGGGATCAGAAATGGGAAATCAGCCAGGGTTCCCCACTGCTGATTGCTATCCGGCAAACTCTGCTGGAAGCAGATCTGTGTAGATGTTATGAAAGCAGATGATTGGCTGATGCCCCTTGTGGTCAAATAGCCTACCAACACTAACTGTCAAAGCTCACACATGATTAATGGGTCAGGTACCAGGAGGGACCAGTATTCAAAGAACTAAAGCCAATGCCTTTAAGAGGAGTGGGAAGAAAAAGAAAATTGTTCCAATTTTTATCCAGTAAAAATGAATGCACCAGAGGACTGACGGTTCCACACGGCTAATGCAACTTATATCTTTAAGAAACAAATTGTCTATGTTAAGTCTGTGTGTCCCAGTTATGCTTATTATAAATCACTGGACACAGACCACAAGAATAACTTTAACAGGTCTTTACTATTCGGAGGTCAGTGCTGAACTGCCCAGCAAATCCCTACACAACGTTTATATACCGGTGTGGTCACCACCGGTATTACAGTATACAGCAGCCAAGAGAAAGTAGTACATCTCTTAAGGTAGTTCTCTTAAGGTGGAACAGGTTACATACATCCTCCCTTTTTAGCTTTACAGTTATATCCCCATTTAACATAACATAATAACATATATACATATATACAACTTCATGTAGAAACAGTTCAAAGGTTCAGTCTCTCAGGAGGCCTCCTGATTCGAGTTGGATAACGCCTTTCAGGGGTCTCTGATTCTCGTTGCTGGGGTGACTCATCTAGTTGGTCTCTTATGGATTGGACATCATCCTCAGGTACATTCACTTCTGAGGTAGATGCTTCAGGTTCACTAACTTCTTCCACGGTTGTCTCTGCCGTAACCCTGGGTTCGACCCTTGTTCTCGATTCTACCAGTTGGTCAGCATGACGCCGTATTACATTTTCACCAATATCTACCGTGTACATCAGGGGTCCTTGTCTGGCCCGAATTGTTCCAGATTGCCATTTCTCGTTTTTATAGTCCCGGGCTAACACTGGCTGTCCTATTTCGAAACTCCGAGTGGTCTTGTTATTTATATGCTGGAACTGTTTGTTTTCAACTTCCCTCCGCACATTTGGTTTTAACAAGTCCAACCTGGACCGCAACCTCCTGTTATAGAACATCATGGCAGGACTTTGGTTTGTCACTGCATGAGTGGCGTTTCGATATGCCAGTAGGAATTTGTCCACCTTGTGTTGTAGTGGAATCTGATCTTCGCTCATGGCCTTTATTGCTTTTTTGAACGTTTGTACAAATCTCTCGGCCAACCCGTTTGTAGCCGGATGATATGGGGCAGAGGTATAATGTTTCACCCCATTCTTCTTCATGAATTTCTGGAATTCTTCTGACACGAACTGCGGTCCATTGTCTGAACATATTTGTTCTGGCAATCCATTTCTTGCAAATATCGTTCTTAGCACCGCGATCGTCTTTTCCGAGGTAGTGGTAGTCATCTTAATCACTTCTGGCCATTTAGAATGTGCGTCCACCGCAATTAAAAACATGGAGTCCATGAATGGACCAGCAAAGTCAATATGTACACGTTGCCATGGGGTTGAAGGCCATTCCCATGGATGCAGCGGTGCAATCAGAGGTGCATTTTGCACTTTTTGGCACCCTGAGCAGCTTTTCGTCAGATCCTCTATCTGTTGGTCGATACCCGGCCACCACACATAAGCCCTAGCAAAGCTTTTCATCTTGACTCCGCCCAGATGACCTTCATGCAGTTCCTTTAGAACTCTCTCTCTTAACTTAGGAGGAATAATCACCCTTGTTCCATACATCAATGTTCCTCGACAGACGGACAGCTGTTCTCGTCTTGCTGAGAATGCCGGTAACAGTGGATCACCATGTGCTGGCCATCCCTTCACTGTCACTTCGTAGACCCGGGACAGTGTCGGGTCGTTCCTGGTTTCTCTTTCAATACTTGCATTGGTGACTGGTAAACATTCGATGATGGTCGAGTGAAATAACTCAACAGGGTCAACCGTCGGTGCCTCCTCCTCTGTAGTTAGTGGCAGGCGCGACAGCCCATCAGCATTACCATGCTGCTTTGTACCTTTGAATTCGATCTGATATTGATATGCCCCTAGGAAAAGGGACCATCTCTGGAGTCTCTGTGCTGTCATCACCGAAACACCCTTCTTAGGGTTAAAAATGGATACCAACAGCTGGTGGTCTGTCAGAAGCGTAAACTTTTGGCCCTGCAGGTAATGATTAAACTTCTTTACTCCCCACACAAGGCTGAGAGCCTCCCTATCTATCTGAGCATAGTTGCGCTCAGCGGAGGTCAATGATCTGGATGCGAACGCAACTGGCCTCTCCAGGCCATTTGGCAACTTGTGTGAGAGTACTGCCCCAATACCATATGGAGAAGCATCACAAGCCAAACGAATAGGCAGCGTTGGGTTGAAGTGAGCCAACACTTCCTCTGAGGTGATCAATGCCTTGCTTTTGCGAAAGGCCCTCTTACAGTCCTCGCTCCACTTCCATGGTACTCCCTTCTGCAAAAGAGCGTTCAGCGGGTGCAGCACCGTGGATAAATTTGGCAGAAACTTATGGTAATGGTTAATCAACCCTAGGAACGACCTCAACTGGGATACATTATCCGGAGCGGGAGCCTTCACAACAGCTTCGATCTTGTCAGGAGACTTATGAAGCCCCTCCTGGTCAATGACATGACCACAGTACGAGATCCGTTTCTGAAAGAACTCACATTTCTGGCGATTAACTCGAAGTCCATATTCTTTCAATCTGGTGAGCACCAGTTCCAAATTTGCAAGGTGTTCCTCGTCATCATCTCCTGTAATCAGAATATCGTCCAGGTAACATTGTGTGCCTGGAATTCCCTGTAATACCTGCTCCATGGCCCTCTGCCAAATTGCTGGAGCCGATGCCACTCCAGAAAACAGTCTATTATACCGGTCCAAGCCTCTATGCGTGTTGATCGTGAGATACTGGCGTGACTCTTCCTCAACTTCCATCTGTAAGTACGCCTGTGCCAGGTCTATCTTGGTGAAGTGTTTCCCGCCAGACAACGAAGCGAAGATATCCTCAATCCGCGGAAGCGGATACTGCAGCGTGTGACGCACCGGATTAACAGTGATGTTGAAATCTCCACAGATGCGAACCTTCCCCGGTTCCCCCGGCTTGTTGCTCGATGAACGCTTCATGACGGGGACAATGGGTGTGGCCCACTCACTCCAGTCTACCTTAGACAGTACTCCTGAACGTTCTAGCCCTTCCAGCTCAGCTTCCACAGCAGGTCGTATCGCATAAGGTACCGGTCTGGCTTTGAAAAATTTCGGGTTTGCATGTTCTTCAACCTTGATGTTTGCCATAATTCCTCTCAGTGTTCCCAGTCCCTGTTGGAACACCTCTTTAGCATCGTCCAATATTCTGGACAATCGTTTAGGTTTGACATCTTTTTTACCGGAATCTACCGTTAGTGCTTTTAAGGAATGCCAGTCCATATTTATTTTCCTAATCCACTCCCGTCCCAGTAGTGGTGGACCTCCCTCAGGTAGCACATATAAGTCCATTCCTCGGCTTTCTTTGCCCTTGTGGACCACCTTTACCTCTATCTTCCCGATGGGGTATACTCTTTGCCCCGTGTATGTTTTCAATATAATCTCCGTATCCCGTAGGGGAATATGTGGGAATAACCTTTTGTAATCTTGCTTATTCATGACCGTCAATGCCGATCCAGTGTCCAATTCCATCTTCACTTGGACTCCTGCTATCTGAAGTGTGGCCCAGATTGTTTGGAGGTCTGCTTCATTACCAACATTGTGTACTCTTAGACTACCCAGTTCATTACTGCTGGAGTCTGAATTTGACTTCTGTTCGTTCGAACTGTTCTCTGTCACCTTGTGTACCTTTCTGTACTTTTCCTGCGGTGACTTTTTGTTGCTGGTCTTCTTTCCTGACCGGCATACTTTAGCTATGTGACCAAGCCTGCCACATTTTCTGCATTCCTGATTTTTGAACCAGCACTGGTTCTGATCGTGCGTTGTCTTTCCACAACGATAACATTTTACTGTACCCAAGGCCATTTGATTGGTGCTGAGTTCCGGTGACTGTAGCTGCATTTCCGCAGTGCCTCTCGCTGCGGCTTCGTGCGATGCTGCAATAGTGACAGCTTTATCAAGCGTAAGATCATTCTCCTCAAGCAGTCGCTTTTGTGTTCCTTCTTTTAACAATCCACACACAAATTTATCTCTCAGCGCATCTGCTAGTCCTGTTCCAAACTGACAGTACTTTGATAGCTTACGCAGTTCAATTAAAAATTCAGCGTTGCTTTCGTCTTTCAGCTGCGTTCTTCTGTAAAATTTAAATTGTTCTGCTATCATCAGTGGCGTGGGGTTTAAATGATTTTTCAGGACAGTAACTGATGTAAGAAAAAGGAGTCTCTCACATTAAGTAACTTTAAAGTAAGCTTTAAGCAACTTATACAACACTATATACAGGAGAGGTCTTCACCATGCCCCTGGTAGAAGCCCCTTACAATACTGAATAGGTTCAGTATTTATACCAGTCCAACAGGAAGTGATGCATGACAGGAAGTGATGTATGTACAAAGTTCACAGTTCATAGTTTCACAGTTCACAGGAAGTGACACATAACTTCCCGGAAGTTATCATTATTATCACATTCTTCCCTCCTGCAGGATTAGAAGGCTGTGGTCTTCCTTTTGTTCCGCAGCCGCCGAACGAGGAAGAGTCGCACCCGTTTGGGTTCCCGTCGTAGAGGGTCGCTGGTCCGCTTACATGCGGTTGGCCATTGGTCAGAGTCTGTGTGGCCTGGATTACCCTGTGAAGGGTCGGGGAGGTCATGGCTTCGCGTACGAGCCCCAATAGGCTCAAGGTCGGTCTGCCTCTGTTCAGAGGGAGGTGCAGAGCTGGTCTGTGGCGGATCAGTACTTTCGTGCGCGGTACTGGGAGGATCGCAACTTTGAGTACGTGGTTCTACCGGCACCAAGCTAGTTGGTGTCCGATCAGGATCCTGGAGAGGGGTACCCGATAGGTTCCAAGAGTTTCCTGGTGAAATACCATCACCCGATGTCCCACTAGGTCCTGGTGGGCAGGGAGCCAGATCCCGTAATGATACGGTAGATTCTCGGCCGTCGGGATATCGTATGTTTGCATAGGTGGGGTTGGCATCGGTTAGTTCGACCTCGTCTATGAGGGGTTCATTTTTAGACGTCCGAACGTATCTTCGGAGTAGTACCGGTCCAGGAGTAGTTAGCCATGACAGGAGTGATGTCCCATGAGATGAGCGACGCTGGAATCCAAAGAACCGCTCATGAGGTGTAGTATTTGTGGCTGTAGAAAGAAGGGACTGTATAGAGTGCAATGCATCCGGAAGCACTGCTTCCCATTGCTGGTCTGGTAGGCCCCGAGATCTTAAAGCAAGACGTATGGAATTCCAGATGATACCGTTATACGTCTCTACCTGCCCATTTCCGATGGGATGGTATGGTGTTGTTTTGCTTGTAGCAACTCCCCGTTCTGAGAGGTAGTCCTTGAGTTCCTTTGACATAAAGGATGGACCCCGATCTGAGTGAATATAAGCCGGCATGCCACAAAGAGAAAATACCTGCTCAAGGCAGCAGATTACTGTGGACGCCAGCATATTGGAGCAGGGGAAGGCAAACGGAAAACGTGAATATTCATCAATCATGGTGAGCAAATATGTGTTCCGAGTTGAAGAGGGCACTGGGCCCTTAAAATCAATGCTAAGTCGTTGCATCGGTTGGGTTGCATGTATGAGTATACCATCTGAGGGGCGGAAGAACTGAGGTTTTAATTCCGCACAAAGCCGGCATTCTGAGCATATTTTCTTTACATCTCCAGTAGAAAAAGGGAGATTCCGTGATCGTACGAAATGTAGCATGCGCGTAACGCCAGGATGACACAATCCATTATGGACATCTATGAGAGTAGAGGACGACATAGTGGAGCAGAATGCCCGTGTGAGGGTGTCCGGGGCCACATTCTCCTTGCCAGGTCGATAGTGAATGGTATAACCAAAAGAGGCCAGTTCCATCCTCCAAAGTTGTATTTTATTATTCTTAATTTTGGTTTGTTTCCAATTATCGAGCATGAAGGCGACTGATCGCTGGTCCGTAATTAATGTAAAGTGCTGGCGAGCTAGAAAATGGTTCCACTTCCGTACTGCCTCTATGATGGCTGTGGCTTCTTTCTCAACCGGAGGATAATGTAGCTCGGCACCTTGTAAGGTCCTGGACATAAATGCTACAGGACGACCTTCCTGATTTAGAGTAGCCGAGATCGCCACCTCCGAGGCATCACATTCGACTATGAAAGGGAGATTCTCATCAATGGAGTGAAGAGCCGCTTTCTCCAACTGTTTTTTGAGAAGGTTAAAGGCTGCAACAGCCGCCGTTTCCAATGGAAATGATCTCGCATGCAGCAAGGGTTGGATTCTGTCTGAAAAATGAGGAATCCATTTAGCGTAGTATGCAAACAGACCGAGAGCCCGACGTAAAGAAGCCGGATTCTTAGGTGGCGGGAGCTCTTGGAGTGGGTGAAGTCTTTCTGGGTCTGGCTTAATGATACCATTGCCTACGCAGTAGCCAAGGATGTTGATGGTCGGTTGCGACTCAACAGATTTGGATTCATTCAGGGTTAAATTACGGCGATGGAGGGCATCCCGAAATTTTTGGAGGTTGGCGTCGTGTTCCTGTTGATCGTGACCTGCAATGGTAATGTTATCAAGATAGGGAAAAGTGGCCCTTAGGTTTTCCTGCTTAACCAGGCCATCCATTGCCCGTTGGAAGACAGCCACTCCATTAGTAACCCCGAATGGGAGGCGACGAAATTGGTACAGCCGTCCATTAGCCTCAAAGGCCGTGTACTGCTTATCTGAGACTTCAAGGGTACCTGATGATAGGCACTTTTTAAATCGTAAGTTGAGAACACTTTGTATTCGGCCAGTTTATTAACCATATCATCAATGCGTGGCAATGGGTAGGCATCCAAGTCGGTATATTGATTGATGGTTTGCGAATAATCAATGCATAGTCGCTGTTTGTGAGGTTTTAGAGGGTTCTTGACAATGACGACTTGAGCCCGCCAGGGCGACGAACATGGTTCGATGATATCCTCTGCTAGAAGTCGAGAGATTTCAGCCTCAATAAAAGATTGGTCTTCCTGATTAAAGCGCCGTGATTTCGTTATTATTGGTTTGCATCGAGGCGGAATACTGGCAAGTAATGAGGGTTCATCAAGTGAAGCTGCTGACAATGCACAAAACAGTAATTTAGACGGTATATTAGAAATAGTAAGTCCGGGTTTGGATCCACCGAACTCAATGGTGAGTTTCTTATGCTGTTTTTGGAAGTCCAGCCCTAAGAGGAGATCACTACATAAGTCCTTGAGCACCGAAAGTTGGGTGGAGGGATACATACGACCATGAAGTGTCATATCAACAACACAAAAGCCGGAGATTCTGGTATTAAGTGATGACTGAGCCATCGCAATTGCCTGGTCCGATGGGAAGACATGAAGTTTCAATTTCGCAACGATCTGTTCTTTAATGAAACTATCAGTACTTCCTGAGTCAATTAAGGCATCTAAGGTATGCCCTTTAATTGAAACTTTTGTAGCTGCATGAAACAGGTTCTGTGGGCAAGCAGCTGTAATTGGTGTCGTTGCACAGAGAGTGGCTAAAACTCTCGGTGTGCTTCTTCGGGAGAGAGCTCGAGAGGAAGCTTGATAGGCCCTAGCTGGAGCATCTTGATAGGCCCTAATTGGGGCAGTTCGGTAGGCCTTAGCTGGATAGGCCCTCGTAGAGGCTCTTGATTGGCAAACTTTAGCAAAGTGTCCTTTTTTTGCAATGACTGCAGATCGCATTGCGAGCAGGGCAGAGTTTCCTAGGGTGAAAAGCATCTCCACAAAAGAAGCATTCCTTCCTAGATTGCCAAGAGGCTGCTAAAGTGGGGTCATCCTCCTCCTCTTCATCAGAATTATCAGGATTAGATTCCTCCATGATAGGGTTCACCTGAGACCACTTGGATTGTCTGGTTGCAGTTACAGCAGCAGATCGAGATCCGGGCAGCTGATAGAGGTCTGCATTTCTCTTTGCCAAATCCAGAGAACAAGCTAGGTCAAAAGCTTTTTGTAGCTCAAGTGTTTTACTTTCTAGTAGACGCTGGCGTATAAATGGAGAGGCAATCCCGCAGATGAAAGCATCGCGAATCATTTCTTCGTGGTACAGCTCAGCTGAGGCTGCCTGAAAGTTACAATCTATGCTGAGCCTGCGAAGTCCTTGAAGGAATTCGTTAATCGATTCCCCTGGCCCTTGTCGGGCTGTGGCCAGTAGATGTCTAGCATAGACCTCATTTGGAGTCCTGGCATACAGTTTCTTAAGCGCCCGAATCACCTCATCGTAATTATCCCATTCATCAACATATTCAAACACTGTTGGAGTCACATAGTTGATAAGTATCCTCAGTTTAGTAGGAGCATCCGCGTTACATTCATCAAGGAAATTCTCAAAAGTACGGTACCAATGCTTCCATACCCTGCCAGCTGCTGGTGTGTTTGGGTCCAAGTCCAGACGAGTAGGTTTAAGGATCTTTTCCATGATGGGTGGTTCCCTGGATCCTTAACTCCGAGTTTGTCCGAAGGTCTAGTATTTGTGAGTGTAAATACTAAGTTGCTTAAATTGATGTAAGAAAAAGGAGTCTCACACATTAAGTAACTTTAAAGTAAGCTTTAAGCAACTTATAATCACACTGTATACAGGAGAGGTCTTCACCATGCCTCTGGTAGAAGCCCCTTACAATACTGAATAGGCTCAGTATTTATACCAGTCCAACAGGAAGTGATGTATGACAGGAAGTGATGTATGTACAAAGTTCACAGTTCATAGTTTCACAGTTCACAGTTCACAGGAAGTGACACATAACTTCCCGGAAGTTATCATTATTATCACAGTAACAATATTCGCGAAAGTCTGATCCACCGGTTTATCTGGTGATAGAAGGTGCTTCAATAGCCCGTATGTCTTCGCACCCATTGAGCTTAATAAGGTTAGTGCTTTCTCATCATCTGGTACCTTATTTGCTTTACAATAAACTTCCATGCGTTCTACATACGTGGTCCAATCTTCGATATCGCTATCAAAGGTATTAATGTTCCCATGTTTAGGCATCCTTGCAAGTTTTTAAATTTTTCTTTTTCTCAAAATGGCGGCTACCCGCGCTTGTCTTCTTCCCCCGCCTACTAAAATGGCGGCTTCCCGCGCTTGGCGGTCTTTCCCGCGCTCGTCTTCTTCCCCCGCCGACTACAATGGCGGATTCCCGCGTTTGCCTTCTTCCCCCGCTGGCTGCAATGGCGATTGCCGTGCTGCTGCCGTTCTCGCCTCCCCAGCGGTTCTCAATTCCCCGACGCTGCTTTTACTCCCTCGCGGTTCCCGTGGGCATTCACGCTTCCCCTGCTGTTGCACCTCTCAGCCCCGCATGCAGCCCGGTCCTTTACACCGGCTGCGTTTGAGTTCTCCACGGCTCTCGTGCCTTAAGCTGCCCCAGTCGCTGCGCCTCTCGGCCTCGATTGCAGCCCGGCCCTTTTCACCGGCCGTGGTCGAGTTCTCCGCCCTTTTTCCTCCGTTTTCCCTCCCCCACTCCACAGTCAACGCGGCCGACTTTCTGCTCATGTCGCTGATCGGCTTACCCACCACCGTGGTAGAAGGGATGATCACTGCCTGTCGCTGATGGAGGGCTTCGTGGTCAGAATTTTTCTTTTTAACCCGGGTTCTCGATGCCTCCCGTGCGGTGGTGCTCAGCAGGATGATGAGGGCGGATGCCTCTTCTCGACGCCCGTTCTGAGGACGAAGCTGCCTTGGATGTAAAACTGCCGCAGGGTAAGATCGGACTCGTCGCCACTGTTAAGTCTGTGTGTCCCAGTTATGCTTATTATAAATCACTGGACACAGACCACAAGAATAACTTTAACAGGTCTTTACTATTCGGAGGTCAGTGCTGAACTGCCCAGCAAATCCCTACACAACGTTTATATACCGGTGTGGTCACCACCGGTATTACAGTATACAGCAGCCAAGAGAAAGTAGTACATCTCTTAAGGTAGTTCTCTTAAGGTGGAACAGGTTACATACACCACAGTCTACTATTTAGCAGTTTTGATTTAATGAAATCTTTACCTTTTTTTAATAAATTGATGGTGTCCTGTATTTATTCTTAATTCTTCACACGGTCTTGTGTGGATGAAACTGGTATTGTCCCCCTCTCCCTCAAATCTGCCGTCATCACCCCTCTCCTCAAAAAAACCCTTCATCCCTCCGTCCTTGTAAACTACCGCCCCATCTTCAACCTCCCTTTCCTCTCCGAAATCCTGGAACATGTTGTCGCCTCGCAAATCCATGCCCATCTTTCCCGCAACTCCATGTTTGAATCCCCCCAATCAGGTTTCTGCCCTTGCCACAGTACCAAAACGGCTCTCATCAAAGTCACAAATGACATCTTTTGTGACTGTGACAAAGGTGTAAACTATCCCTCCTCATCCTTCTTGTCCTGTCTGCAGTCTTTGACATAGTTGACCACTCCATCCTCCTCCAACGCCTCTCCACCATCATCCAGCTGGGTGGGACTGCACTCGCCTGGTTCCTTTCAGAAAAGTGGCAGATGGAATTTAATACAGAGAAGTGTGAGGTGATGCATTTTGGCAGAAGGAACAGGGAGAGGCAATATTCACTTAATGGCACAGTTTTAAAGAGTGTGCAGGGACAGAGGGACCTGGGAGTTAATGTGCATAGGTCCCTGAAGGTAGCAGGACATATTGAGAGAGTGATTAGCAAAGCGTATGGGATCTTGGGTTTCATAAATAGAGGTATTGAGTACAAAAGTAGAGAAGTTATGCTAAATCTTTATAAAGCGCTGGTTAGGCCACAACTGGAGTATTGCATCCAGTTCTGGTCACCACACTTTAGGAAGGATGTGAAGGCCCTTGAGAGGGTGCAGAGGAGATTTACCGGAATGGTTCTGGGGATTGGGGGATCTTTGCTACAAGGACAGGTTGGAGAAGCTGGATTTGTGTTCATTAGAGCAAAGGAGGTTGAGGGGTGATTTGATAGAGGTGTACAAGATTATGACGTGTTTGGATAGGGTAGACGGGGAAAGGCTGTTCCCACTAGTTGATGGTACAAGGACTAGGGGACACAGATTTAAGGTTTTGGGCAAGAGATATAGGGGGGACGTGAGGAAAAACTTTTTTACGCAGCGAGTGGTGAGGACCTGGAACTCGCTGCCGACAGAAGTGGTGGAAGCGGAGACACTTCTGTTGCCTAGGCCCTAAGCTCTGGAATTCCCTCCCTAAACCTCTCCGTCTCACTGCCTCTCTTTCCTCCTTTAAGTCGCTCCTTAAAATCCATCTCTTTGACCAAGCTTTTGGTCACATGCACTAGTTTCTCCTTATGTGGCTCGGTGTCAAATTTCTTTGTCTTTTAATACTCCTGTGAAGCGCCTTGGGATGTTTTACTGTGTTAAAGGTGCTATATAAATACAAGTTGTTGTTGTTTACAATAACCCCACCGTAGTAATGGAGATAACCAATCTGGTCACATTAGTGACGTTGCAAACATAGTGGGAAGATTTCCTGAAATTGCTAGTTCGAGCAAAACCTTGAAAATTTTGTAAAGCAATGTGTGCTCAGAGGAAATGGACTCCTTGTATATGGAGTTGATTTTCGCGGCCTCCTGCCCAGCAGGAACAGGATGATAATGGCAGTGGACCACCTGCTGCCCTCTTCCCAGTCCCAGTCTGGCCACTGCTGTTCTCGCCGGGGCCTTTCACCTGTTTCAGGCGGGAACCTACTTTTAGTACAGTCCCCGCTGCTTACAGTGGGCGCGTCGGTGTTAACACGATTTCCCCTCTATACACGGTGGATGGTTAATGGTTCCATTAAAAGCCCGTTAATCTCCCCCATCGCTGATTAACTCTCCTGTATTAATCAGGAACACGGGAGGCACTGCTGGAACCCAGCGCTCTATAATTCCAACCCACTCACGCTATTCTCTGGTGCCAGGCACACTAATCATTCTGTAAAATTTTTGCACGATTCTCACACTGACGGGACATGGCAAAGAACCACGAACTCCTCACTGGCGCTTCCAGACTGATGCTGTCCGCAGAGATCAGTCAACTTCGCCTAGCTTCTCTTCACCTGAATTCCTCGTCTGGCTCCACACAGAGAAACAGAACAGGTAATTGCACCTTAACAAGGTGCGAACTACTCATTGAACACCTGTTTCTGCCTGAAATAACCGACGCTGTTAGCGCCAACTTGGTCATTTACAATAATGGTAATGACAAATTGGCTAGTGCTATTTACCCAATTTAAACGTGTGCATTTAAGTGATAGGGATTGTATACTAATCAGGGTCCTGTGACGTACATAGGATCCCAATGTGATTTTGAGGTACCATTGGGTGGAGATGGGACCACGCACACTACACCCATTGGAACCAGGCATACAGCAGCCTCACCAGCGGTCCTTAAAGGAACTGCTGCATACTGCTCAGAAAAAAGTAAGTACAAGTTTTTTGAAGAGATTTCTGTGGGGCCGGAAGGAGCAGGAAAGTCACATTAATGAGGATATATGATAGACTGCCAGACAAAGGAAAGGAAGTTGTAGGTGAAATTTGCAGAGGGGCATGTGTTATGGTAAGAGTTATAATTTTAGGAGATTTTAACTATCAAAAGTTAGGCTGGGATAGGAGAAATGTTTGTGGAAAGGAAATTGAGTTTTTTTGCAGTGTGTTCAGGATTGTTTTCTCAGTCGGTATATTGTTATTCCAACAAGGAAGGCAGCATTGCTTGACCCTGGTTCTGTATAATTAAGCAGAGCGAGTAGACAACCCAGAAGTAGGGCAATGATCACAATATAATTAGGTTCAGTGTAAGAGTTGGAAAAGGAAAACGAAAAGCTGAGGGCCAGGGGTACTTGACTGGAAAAAGCAAATTGTAACGAGTTAATAAGAGACATTGCCCAAACAAAATGGAAGGAAAAGCTGGCAAATAGAATCTCAGGTCAGTAATGGGAAAGGTGCAAATCAGGCACATTCAAGTAAGGACAAAGGCAGTGCACCGAAGGTTGGGGTCCTAAAGATGAATAAGGGGAAGTAGATCAAATTTGAAACTGAAAAAAGAACCGACGCAGATAATAAAAATGAAAGCCAGGACAAATATGGAGCTTAGATAGGAAAACTACAACAAGGAAGACTAGAAAAGCTAGGAGGATGTATGTACGAAAATGAGCAAAAAGAACAAAAGAGGCAACAACTAGCCATCTTTGTATAGGTATATTATTCTTAATAGGAAAAGCCAGGTAGATGCAGAACCACCAAGAGACAAGGAAGCAAACTTGTATTTGAGAGTCAGGGAATAGAGTGATACTAAATGAGTATGTTGGTTTCAAAGAGGAGGTGGATATTGAGATGTAGAACCATCAGAGGTAGATGGGTGGAGGGGAATTTTACTATGTAAATAGTATTAAAGAAGCTGCTCAACCTTAACATAGGCAACTCATCAGGACTGCATGGTTTACAGCTATGAATCATTAGGGAAGCTAGGGAGGAATAGCAGAGGTTTTGACTATAATTTTCCAAAATTCAGTAGAAGAGAAAATTGTGCCAAAATATGCCATCCTATTCCAAACAGGAGATGAGGACAAGGCAGAAAATTATAGTCTAGTTAGTCTTATTTCAGTTATTAGTAAACCACTCGAGTCTATAATATCTAAAAACAAAGGAATAAAAGGGCCAAATAGAGTGTATGAGAATAGATTAGCAGCTAACATAAAAGAGAAACCAAAAGTCTTTTATAAACATATAAATAGTAAAAAGGTAGTCAAAGGAAGGGTGGGGCTAATTAGGAACCAAAAGGGAGATCTTCTTGGGGAGGCAGAGGGCTTGGCTGAGGTTCTAAATGAGTACTTTGCAATTGTCTTCACTAGAGAAGAGGATGCTGCCAATGTAGCAGTAGAGGAGGAGGTCGTAGCAATATTGGATAGGATAAAAATAGAAGGTACTTAAAAAGTTGGCAGACCTCAAAGTAGAACAATCACTTGGTCCAGATCTTAGAATCATAGAATGGTTACAGCACAGAATGTGGCCATTCGGTCCGTCGAGCCCGTGCTGGCTCTCTGCAAGAGCACTTCAGCTAGTCCCACTCCCCCGCCCTTTCCCATCGCCTTGCAAATTTCTTTCCTTCAGATACTTATCCAATTCCCTTTTGAAAGCCACGACTGAATCTGCCTCCACCACCCTTTCAGGCAGTGCATTCCAGATCCTAACCACTCGCTGCATAAAAAAGTTTTTCCTCATGTCGCCTTTGGATCTTCTACCAGTCACCTTAATCTGTGTCCTCTGGTTCATGACCCTCCGCCAATGGGAACAGTTTCTCTCTATCTACTCTGTCCAGACCCCTCATCTTGGACGGTAGCGAAAAACGTGCATCGGCACCCGTTTCACCTGTCTGAGATCCGATAACTCAGCACAGACTGCAGATTAAACCAGCGGCTGAAACCTGTTCTGGGCAGGAGCTCGATTTTCTTCTTTATTGACTCCAATGGAACTGGGCGGAGTGTAAAACGGGCGGCCAATCCGCTGTCACACGATTTGTGCTGCCGTCCAAGACAAATTTCACCCATTGGGTCCTTCCTGGTCTGTATGGTTTAGTTCCACAACACAGGACAACTTACCAACTGAGACAACCGTGGATTTTCAGACATATTTTTAAACAAGGGGAGTAATTTTGACTTTGGCGGATAGTATAAAACGGGCGATATCCGACCAGCCGCTCCTTATACATCTTTCCCGATTTTCATTTCTATTGGAGAGATGTATAACGGGCGGCTGATCTGATATCGGCCAAAGTCAAATTTACCCCGAGGTGTGGGCCTGCTAATGGAAGCTGCCTTTTACAGTGAGAACAAGGAAAGAGTTTTGGGAGTGAGGCTGAATTGTAACATAAAGAACAAGCCACTCCTGACATGTCACCAATGTTATTGCTGTATTACTGGGGAATTTATCAGCCTCACAGTCTGAGCGCTGGAATCATTTATAAAATGGCTGCCCCAGGTGTTCAGACTTCCCTGGAACCGACACTCAGGGAGTTGATGATTTCTAAATCCATCACAATGTTGGAACGAAGAAACAATTCCAGAATCAATTAGCTGCTTTTTGTCTTCAGCATTTAATATTTCTGCCTAAAGTATTCAAAAATATCTTCAGAATACAGCATAAAAAGATCTGAACTCGCTGCTCAAACACCAGATCCACCTGAAGGTGCAGAGTCATTCAGTGCGTTCAACAGTGATCAGAGTGGACACCAAGAGGCTGAGACTCTGCTTAACTGTGTCTGTCCTACTCGGGCTTGTAATTGTGGCAACAGGAGCAGATCAAGAGATGGCTGATTTCTGCCATGAAGTTTACTGCCTTGAGCCCTTAGGGACCATTTCATTCAAAGTCAGTATAGTCAGGAGCCCACTGTTTGCTGCCATGTTTGTGCCAGCTCATTTTACTTTTGTCACTGAGAGACAGAAAGACATTTTGTCAGTGCTTGATTTTGTGTCTTGTGGAAACATTTAAGTCATGTTTTACAGAGGGGGAAAAACCAGCTTTAAGAAATTATGTTAAAATCTACCTTCTGTTCCAAAAAGGATCTTTCATCTAATTGATAAAAACAGTCCTGCTTGTCCATTCAATGAGAGGCTTGATACAGTCCCATCATTAAATTATCTCATCAATAATTCCCATAATTAGTGATGTGCATGTGATGAAATATTCCATGCACCACTGCCTGTGACTGAGATCGGTTTCAGTGTCATTTCCCTTCCCCCAGACCTCATTGTATTGTGTACTGGAATGTGCTGTATTGTATACTGGAATGTGCTGGAATGTGCTGTGTGTAGGGCTCCGCCCATACCTGGCCCCGTTTGTAAGCTAGTTCAGTCTGGCCTCAGTCTCCAGAGGAAGACATCTCTCTCTCTTACGTGTTACGTTCTAAGTTAATAAAAGCCTTGTTTTTGTTCTGCTAACTTCGAATCTCGGAATTATTGAGGCACATCAATTTTATTAACTTATTTTTCAACACTATGGATCAACTCCTGAAACCCGAACGTTTGGATTTGGACCAACATGCTCCGGACGCATCAGCACGCTTCGGACACTGGTTTGAGTGTATGGAATTCTTCCTGGACAATTCCGCAGCTGTCAAAGACGCTATGGACGCTGCGAGGATGAGGCTCGGAATTCTGCGGAATTGGGTAAGCCACCGGGTTTACCCCCTCATCCAAGACGCCGAGACGTACCTGGCCGCCTGCGACATCTTAAAGGCGCATTACCAGCAGCCTACGAATGAGGTGTATGCTAGGCACCTGCTCGCTACCCGCGCACAGCGACCTGGGGAATCGGTGGAGGAGTTCCTAAGCACCCTGAAAATGCTTGGCAAAGACTGCAAGTGCCGAGATGTAAAAGCCACAGTGTACACTGACGAGCTTGTTCGCGATGCCTTCATCACAGGCCTCAGCTCCACTTACATCCGGCAAAGACTGCTGGAAAAAACGGGGTTGGACCTGAAACAGGCTGCGGACACCGCGCGATCCCTGGATGTGGCCCAGAGAAACTCGGATGCCTACTCTTCAGCCCGCGCCATCCACGCCGCCACGTGTGCACCGAGGGCGCCGCCATCTTGGAAGGCATCTTCCCCGCCCGACAGCCCGACACCGGCTGGGCCCCGCTCTCCCCCCAGAAGCCCTACGACAGCCGCGATGCGTCAGGGACCCAACTGCTACTTCTGCGAGCAGCCAAAGCACACCAGAAACCTGTGCCCGGCGAAAGGCACCACCCGCTTTAAGTGCGGTAAGAAGGGGCACTTCGGGAAGGTGTGCAGAGGGAACCCCGCCGGAAAACCAACCGCCGGAAAACCCGCCACCGCCGCGTGTGCGCCGTGGGAGCGGCCATCTTGGACGCCATCTTGCCCGACCTCGTGGGGTCCGCCATCTTGTGAGCAGACAGCGTGGACGCCATCTTGTATCGATCAGGGCCCTACAGTGGCATCGGTCACAGTGGACCAGACCAGGCCGCACCCGCTATCCAGATCAATGGTGGACATCGAGGTAAACGGGTGCCGGGTTAAATGCTTAATTGACAGTGGAAGCACGGAGAGCTTTATCCACCCAGAACTGGCACAACAACTCTCCCTAAAGGTGGTCCCTACTCAGGGTACCATCTCTATGGCTGACAAAACCCAGACATCGACCATTCTGGGTTACTGCATGGTACAATTGTGCGTTAACGGAACTGTATATGATAATTTTAAAGTATTAATCATGAAGAACCTATGTGCGAGCGTGATCTTGGGCCTGGATTTCCAGTGCAACCACCAAAGCATCACGCTCAAGTACGGTGGGTCCCAGCCGCCCCTCACAGTGTGCGGTCTGGCTACCCTGAAGGTAAAGCCGCCTTCGCTATTCGCGAACCTTACCCCTAACTGCCGGCCAATAGCGACCAAAAGCAGGAGGTACAGCTGGGAGGACAGGCGGTTTATCGCGACCGAGGTAGACAGGCTCCTGAAAGAGCGCATTATTGAACGCAGCAACAGCCCGTGGCGCGCCCAAGTGGTAGTGGTAAGGGGTAGCGAGAAGAAACGGATGGTGATCGACTATAGTCAAACGATCAACAGGTACACCCTACTAGACGCCTACCCGCTACCCCGCATATCAGAAATGGTGAACCAAATCGCCCAATACCGGGTGTTCTCCACCATCGACCTCAAGTCAGCGTACCACCAGCTCCCTATCAGACCAGAGGACCGCCCGCACACCGCCTTCGAGGCGAACGGACGCCTCTACCAATTCCTCAGAGTCCCCTTTGGGGTGACGAATGGGGTCTCGGTCTTCCAGAGGGAGATGGACCGCATGGTTGATGACCACCACTTGCAGGCAACCTTCCCCTACCTCGACAACGTCACCATCTGCGGTCACAACCAGCAGGATCACGACTCGAACCTCGAGAGGTTCCTGAAAACCGCACAAAAACTCAACCTCACCTACAACGAGGACAAGTGCGTTTACAACACCACGCGCCTCTGCATACTAGGCAGCGTGGTGGAGAATGGGGAAATCGGACCAGACCCCGACCGATTGCGCCCCCTACGGGAGCTGCCCCTGCCCAACACTCCCAAAGCCCTGAAAAGGTGCCTGGGGTTATTTTCTTATTGTACCCAATGGGTCCCCAACTACTCCGACAAAGCCCGCCCCCTCTTGAAAGCATCCTCTTTCCCGCTCTCTGCTGAGGCCCACGCCGCCTTCAAAAGCATTAAGCAGGATATTGAGCGGGCCACGCTACAGGCAGTGGATGAGAACACTCCATTTCAAGTGGAAAGTGATGCGTCTGACTTCGCCTTGGCGGCCACCCTCAACCAGGTGGGGCGGCCCGTAGCTTTCTTCTCGAGGACCCTCCAAGGGCCCGAGATCAGACACTCCTCCGTGGAAAAGGAGGCCCAAGCCATCGTGGAGGCAGTGCGCCACTGGCGCCACTACCTAGCCGGCAAACGCTTCACCCTACTTACCGACCAGCGGTCGGTAGCGTTTATGTTCAATAATAAACAGAGGGGGAAGATTAAAAATGATAAGATTCTTAGGTGGCAGATCGAGCTCTCCACCTTCGAGTACGACATCATTTACCGGCCAGGGGCCCTTAACGAATCCCCTGACGCCCTCTCACGAGGGATGTGTGCCAGCGCCACCGGGGATCGGCTACAGACCCTCCACAACGACCTCTGCCACCCAGGGGTCACGCGGCTGTTCCACTTCATAAAGTCCCGTAACTTACCCTACTCGATTGAGGAAGTTCGGTCCCTGACCAGGAACTGCTGCACTTGCGCTGAGTGCAAGCCTCGGTTCTACCGTCCAGATAGAGCCCACTTAATCAAAGCTACACGGCCCTTTGAGCGGCTCAGCTTAGATTTCAAGGGCCCCCTCCCGTCCGTCGACCGCAATGTTTACTTCCTGAACATTGTGGACGAATACTCCCGGTTCCCATTCGCCTTCCCCTGCCCAGACATGACCAGCGCCACGGTCATTAAATGCCTCAACAGCCTGTTCTGCCTGTTCGGTATGCCGAGCTACATCCATACGGATAGGGGGGCGTCCTTCATGAGTGAAGAGCTACGCCAGTACATGCTGTCCAGGGGGATCGCCACGAGCCGTACCACCAGCTACAACCCCCGGGGTAACGGCCAAGTGGAGCGAGAGAACGGGACAGTATGGAAAGCAGTCACTCTAGCTCTAAGGACCAAGGGCCTCCCTATCTCCCGCTGGCAGGAAGTCCTCTCGGATGTGCTCCATTCGATATGGTCGCTATTGTGCACGGCCACTAATACCACGCCTCATGAACGAATGTTTGTCTTTCCCCGGAAATCCACCTCAGGCGTATCCATGCCGTCATGGCTCTCCACCCCAGGTCCGGTACTCGTGCGAAGGCATGTGAGGGGCCACAAGACGGACCCTCTCGTGGAGCCAGTACACCTACTCCACGCCAACCCCCAATACGCATATGTCCGGCACGCCGACGGAAGGGAGGACACCGTGTCCATAAAAGACGTCGCCCCAGCCGGCATCGACAACAATCACGGCAATAGCGGCAACGACGATCACAGCAACTCTTACCCACCCACTACTCTTTCATCACCCCCGGAAGAACACCGACCAACGGCACCCCCACCAACTACCCCTTCAACAACCCTGGCGGCACCCCCGGCAGAGACCCAGGAGGCTACCGGGGACACCCAGCTGACACCCGCGGCACCGCAACAGCCACGTCGGTCGCAGAGGACTATCAAACCCCCGAACAGACTAAATCTATAGAAGGGGTGAATGTGATGAAATATTCCATTCACCACTGCCTGTGACTGAGATCGGTTTCAGTGTCATTTCCCTTCCCCCAGACCTCATTGTATTGTGTACTGGAATGTGCTGTATTGTATACTGGAATGTGCTGGAATGTGCTGTGTGTAGGGCTCCGCCCATACCTGGCCCCGTTTGTAAGCTAGTTCAGTCTGGCCTCAGTCTCCAGAAGGAAGACATCTCTCTCTCTTACGTGTTACGTTCTAAGTTAATAAAAGCCTTGTTTTTGTTCTGCTAACTTCGAGTCTCGGAATTATTGAGGCACATCAGTGCATCAGGAAATTGAAGTTTTATTGCCTCCAAAA
Source organism: Somniosus microcephalus (assembly GCF_052327205.1). NCBI lineage: Eukaryota > Metazoa > Chordata > Chondrichthyes > Squaliformes > Somniosidae > Somniosus > Somniosus microcephalus. The sequence goes on along the minus strand of NW_028225711.1, from coordinate 154,265 downwards.
TAATGTCTCTTTGCTTCCTGGCATAATACACCAATCCGAATCTTTGCTCCTTACACCAAAATATATTCCCATTTGATTTCTAGATTTTCATTTGTTTGTGTTCTGCCTTATTATTGCAGGTGTTACGTTTTGTTGCCGCCAGTAGGTGGCAGTAGATGGTAATGGTCAGTAGGGTCACTCAACAGGAACAGGAAGTAGTATAGTGATAAGCAAACAAAGAGGTCACATCAGCATGAAGTGTGCTGCAAGTTAATCTGCTGTAATCTTACATTGTTACGCCTTCGAAAGCATTGCCTGTGAGTTGAATGGTTTCATTACATATTCATGTTTAGATGTTAGTTATATCTCATGTATGTAACAAGGTACATTTCTTTTTTCTTTCTCAGTTTTACTCCAACCCAATACAACTGATTTGTATTGTTTCATTGACCTCATGCAAGTGTGGCATCATTAAACACCGGAGCTTGGACGCTACATCCTGACTCCCATGTCGTTATTGAAAGGAGTTTGGCTGGCTGTCTAACTGCGTACAGACACATACACGTAGGGAGGATGGTACAGTAAAAAGGCACATCATCAGCTGGCGCAACAAGCAACATTCGCAGTGCAGCACGGTGCAGCCATGGATGGCAAGAGCTTCCAAGACGAGCAGAGATCTGTGACCAGCTCAAGAAGTACACGCTCATCTAGATCATCAACAGCCAGTGTAGCAGCAGCTAGAGCATGTGCTAAAGCTAAAGCGGCACAGGCTCGCGTGACCTTTGTTAAAAAGGAACTGGCTGTGAAGAAAGAGAAGGTCCGACTACAAGCAGAGGCTGCCACATTGGACGCCACGCTGGAGGCACTACACATTGAGAAAGAAGCGGCTGCCGCTACTGCTGAGGCAGAGGTATGGGAAGCGGCACTAGAAGCAGAGGTGGGAAAGCACTGCAGCATTGCTCGTCCTGCATCACCTCAAAGCACTGAGAGGCGGACAAGCGACTATGTCCAGGAGCAGGCTAGGATACGCACAGACATCTCCTCCTTCCCAAACTTTGAACCATTGCACGAGAACACGGAATCGCCATCACCAGCCCAACATGAGGTCACTCAGGTGAATCATTCACGCTACACTGATGACGACCCCTTCCTTGTTATTGATGACTGGTCACACGAAGGAGAGTTTGCAGCGCTCCCGAAGAAACCTGTGCCTCAATCCGCTGCTCCCAACCACTTGGAAGGTACTCATGCCAAAATTCCACACATCAAAAAAAAAACCTTTTCAAAGGCTAGAACAGGTCACCCGGCATGGCAGTCTCCCATCCAATCGCAGCCCTTCCGATGCGATCATACTCTGGCAACCCATGCACAGACTCCTAATATGACAGGCATTGCCCAATATTTGGCACGTAGAGAACTTGTAATCACAGGTCTCACAAAATTTGACGACAAGCCAGAGAGTTTTCGAGCATGGCAGTCATCCTTCCTTAATGCCACTGGCGGCTTGAGCCTGAGTGCTAGTGAGGAGTTGGATTTATTGTCATCATGGCTGGGCAAAGAATCGTCAGAACATGCCCGTAGGATCCGGTTTGTGTACACAAATGACCCAAGCACAGCCCTTAGAATGGTCTGGGCAAGACTCAGGGAGTGTTACTGCGCTCCTGAGGTGATAGAGAAAGCCCTCTTCAGTGAGCTGGAAAACTTTCCTAAAATCGGTAACAGAGACTACCTTAAGCTTAGAGAACTCGGAGACCTTTTAATGGAGTTACTGGCAGCCAAAACAGACGGATACTTACCTGGGCTCTCCTATTTAGATACTGCTCGCGGCATCAACCCAATAGTGGAGAAGTTGCCCCACCCTCTCCAAGAAAAATGGATTAACGTAGGCTCAAAATTCAAAGAAGACAACCACATGTGGTTTCCCCCATTTTCCTTCTTTGTGAACTTTATTTGCAGAGAGGCCAGAATTAGAAATGATCCAAGCTTTGCCCTGTCCAGCTACTGTAGTGGACCCTCAAAGTATGAGAAGCCCATGTCAAAGTACGTAGGCACAAGAATGCCTATATCTGTGCATAAGACGGATGTCACTGCAAAGACCGACATCAGCATAGATGCAGCAAAGAATGAAGACGATCCCGGAAAACACTGCCCCATCCATCATAAGCCTCATCCGCTCGCAAAATGTAGAGGCTTCAGAAACAAGACCATAGATGAACGCAGAGCCTACCTCAAAGATAATAATGGGATATGTTTTAGGTGTTGCGCCTCCGTTTCCCACACTGCAAGAGACTGTAGGATAGCATTGAGATGCAGGGAGTGTGAGAGTGACCGCCACAGCACAGCTATGCACCCAGGTCCTACCCCCACAACGGAAAAGCCAACCATCAAAGACTCTGAGCCCGGAGACGAGAGAAAGGGAACCCTTACCACTGCACCAACGGTGAGCTCCATATGCACTGAGGTGTGTGGCCAAGGCCTCACAGGACGATCTTGTTCCAAAATATGCCTTTTAAGAGTCTACCCACAAGGACAGCGCAACCACTCAGTTAACATGTACACAATACTCGATGACCAAAGTAACCGGTCACTCGCACGATCAGACTTTTTGACATATTTGGCGTTGAGAGTAGCCCAGCCCTTTACTCACTGAGAACCTGTGCCGGACTCTTAGAAATGGCAGGAAGGAAAGCAGATGGGTTCTGTGCTGAGGCAGTGAGTGAAGGGGTGAGCATAGACTTACCGCCACTGATGGAGTGCAGTGAAATCCTAAACAACCAATCGGAGATACCAATGCCTGAGACAGCACTTCACCATGCCCACCTAAAGCCCATAGCATCACGCATCCCAGCATTGGATCCAAAGGCCCAGATTCTCCTCCTGCTCGGGAGAGATGTGGTGAGGGTGCATAAGGTGAGAGAGCAAGTTAACGGACCACACGATGCCCCCTTTGCCCAAAGACTCGACTTAGGCTGGGTGCTCGTGGGAGAAGTGTGCCTAGGCCAAGCTCACAAGCCCGACGTAAGCACCTTTAAGACCAACGTGCTAGAAAGCGGACGACCCTCTTTCCTCACTCCCTGCCCAAGTCACATCCACCTGAAAGAGAGAGCGAGCTACGGCGGGGAGCAACAAGGTGATTTCTCTCACACAGCATGGGGGTGCTCGGCTGACACCAGAGCTGTCGACAAACTGGGGCACACCGTGTTTGAAAAGACAAAAGATGACAACAAAGGTGCTCTCTCCTTCGAAGACGAAGCTTTCATGAATATTATGGAGAAAGAATTTCACAAAGATGAGGCGAACAGCTGGGTTGCGCCTCTCCCCTTCAAGGTACCCCGGCTTCTTCTGCCTAACAATCGCGATCAGGCACTGTCACGCCTCGCATCACTGCGGCGCACATTAGATAGAAAGCCCGAAATGAGGGAACAGTTCATTGCCTTCACGGAAAAGGTTTTCGAGAGTAACCATGCTGAATTAGCACCTCCACTCAAAGAAGGAGAAGAGTGCTGGCATCTCCCGATTTTTGGAGTTTATCACCCCCAGAAGCCTAGTCAAATAAGAGTAGTTTTCAACTCCAGCGCTCAGCACTATGGCATCTCACTCAACAACGTTCTGCTCACGGGTCCAGACCTAAACAACACCCTCCTTGGGGTGCTGATTCGCTTTAGGAAAGAGCTCGTAGCAGTAACCGCAGACATCCAACAGATGTTCTATTGCTTTGTGGTGAGAGAGGACCATAGGAACTATCTGAGGTTCTTCTGGTATCGCGACAACAACATGTCAAAGGACATCACTGAATACAGGATGTGGGTCCACGTTTTTGGTAACAGCCCCTCCCCTGCAGTCTCCATCTATGGGCTCAGAAGTGCAGCCAAAGAGGGAGAACATGATCATGGAACAGACACAAGCCAGTTTGTGGAGAGACATTGGGCCAAAAATTCGGGTCGGGGGCTTCCCGCGGGTGCAAGCCCCCGATCTGCACTCACCCTGCGCGCTGACATCTGAAGCCCGGGCCTGCTTGCATTTCCTGTCACAGGCCCGGTTCAGATGTCAGCGCGCAGTGTTTACCTGATCCAACGGCACAGTTAGTGCGATGTGCCGGCTGGGATCAGGTGAGCACTGTACAACCAATCAGGGGAGGGGAAGGTTCATTCATGAGTTTGAGAGTAAGAACTGTCAAACTCATGAAAACTACGGGGGCCCAAAACACTATTTAAACTTTAAATAAAAATTTAAAAAACATCCCAATCTTTAAATTAAGTATAAATAAGTTAAAAAAAATAATTTAAACAATTTTTTTTTGTGAAAAAATAATTTTTTTATAAAAAGGGTCTAAAACTAAACTTACCTTATTGTAGATTCTTTAAAATAATAAACCTGTGGGAAAAAAAATTCGAAATTACACTAAAACACCACTTACCTGTAAAAATAAATACTTACGTGTGCTTTTTACAAGCGTAAAGACCGGAGGCCTTTACACATGTGCAAATCCCCCAAAACAGAGGAAATCCAAGACGCATGCGCTGCCCCCTACAGCGCACGCGCTAGCCTCTTCAACTCTTGGGTTAGAGGAGAGGAAATGCCGGTTTTCAGCGCATGCGCTGTGCATGCTGAAAACCGGCATTTCCTCCGGCCAGACGCGTGAGTACCCCTTCCGTACTCACGCGTTTGGGGAGGAATTTCTGCCCCATTTTTATGTTGATGACGGCCTCATATCCTTACCTTCAGAAGCAGAAGCCATCAACCTGCTGAAGCGAACTCAAGCTTCATTAGCACAGTCCAACCTGAGGCTGCACAAAATTGCCTCAAACAGTGTAGCAGTGATGAAGGCCTTCCCAGCTGAGGATCTCGCCAAGGGCATTAAAAACTTAGACCTCAGTGATGAAACCATGCCAGCCCAGCTAAGCCTTGGTTTACGTTGGGAAATTGAATCTGACACCTTCACCTTTGCAGTGTCTGTAGGTGACAAGCCATTTACACGCCGTGGAGTGCTGTCAACGGTCAACTCACTCTTTGACCCTCTCGGCATGGTGGCGCCTGTGACTATTCAGGGAAGAGCCCTACTTCGAGAACTCTGCACAGACATGAGCGACTGGGACTCTCCACTCCCCGAAGGCAGGTTAACAGAATGGGAGACATGGAGAAATTCTCTCAAAAATCTAAAAAATCTTCATATCCCACGCACCTACTCACCAGACACACTCTCCAAATCCAAACGCACCGAGTTGTGTGTATTCTCAGATGCGTCCGAGAAAGCTATTGGCGCGGTAGCCTACCTGTGATCCCTGGATGATGAGGGCCAAAGCAACGTGGGATTTGTCCTGGAAAAGGCGAAGTTGCCACCCCGGCCAGAGCCCACCATACCACGCCTGAAGTTATGCGCTGCAGTATTAGCGGTGGAGATGGCGGATCTCATCCTGGATGAGATAGATTTCAAGCTTGATGCAGTGAAATTCTACTGTGACAGCAAAGTTGTGCTCGGTTACATCTCCAATGAGTCAAAGAGGTTCTTCATATATGTACACAACAGAGTTCAGCAAATAAGACAATCAACATGCCCCGACCAGTGGCACTATGTGCCCACAGAGCTGAATCCAGCTGACCTCGCCACCAGGTCAGTGCCTGCCTCCCAGCTCTCCAGTACAATGTGGTTTACCGGGCCAGCTTTCTTACACAAACCTGACCAAGCTGACCATACGGCACAAGAATCATTCAAGCTCGTCAGCCCAGAACTAGATGTGGAGGTCCGTCCTCATGTGATCATCTTAATGACTCACACCCAAGAGAGCCTACTTATCTGTGAGCGCTTTGAGCACTTTTCAACCTGGCGATCGCTCGTTAGAGCCATAGCTTTCTTAATCCATGTGGCTCGCTCTCACAAGTCCGATCCTGGCAGCTCGTCAAACAAATGCAGAGGTTGGCACTGGTGCAGGAAGCCTCGTTCCCCAGATGAGTCGGCTGCAGCTGAGAACATTATCATCAGGTCAGTTCAAATTCAGGCGTACTCTGAGGAGTACAGAGCACTTGCTGAAAAAAGAACCATTACCAAGACCAGTTCACTGTGGAAACTGAATCCAGTTTTGAATGACAGCCTCATCAGAATTGGAGGACGGCTGACGCATGCAGAACTGAGCTTGCAAGAAAGGAGTCCTGTTGTCCTGCCACATCAAAGTCACATCACAACATTGCTCACAAGACGCCACGATGAACTGATAGAACACCAGGGCCGCCAGTTCGCTGAGGGAGCCATTCGAGCAGCCAGCTTGTGGATTGTCAGCGACAAACGGTTGATTGGATCTGTCTTACACCAATGCGTCACATTGTGGAAGTACAGTTTCTCACTTAGACACAAAATGGCTTCCTGGGCATAGAATAAAAAGAAACTGAAATGGCCGACAGCATGATTCACTAACCAGTCTCTAGGGAATAAGACAAGTTAGGAATGCTACATACGTACTCCTTATCTATGATAAGCTTACAAAGAGCCTCATTCACCAAACAATTAGCCAAGGACATGATAAGGTAAACATCGGCCTACAGGTCCAGCTGGTATAGTGAGAGAACAGAAGGAACAGAGGGATCCCATAATAAAGGATTAGTTAATCTTATCCCGAGGTATTTCTGTTTACTATTCTAACGCAGCCCGGAATACGCTGTTTCAATAATTCGCAAGGTCTGTGCCTTTGTAATCAGGTCTGATTCCATACTATGTCATGTAGCATAGAAAGCTTGGTTTGTTTCTATACTGTATAAATATGAACAACTTCTTTATTTCTTTGAAGAGGTCTGATGTAGCCCTTGACTACATAACTCTTCCCTTGCAAGCAAATAAAGCCTGTCTATAACGATACTTTGTGTTTAAAGAGTCTTACTTGGGAGTCGAGACTTCGACAACATGCAGAAAGCTCAGATGGAGAACGGAGGAGCAGAAGATGGCTGATCTGCCTCCGGAACGACTTAGCTCATTGCCACCATTTTCATACGTCGGCCTGGATGTTTTTGGCCCTTGGACTATCACTACTCGCCGCACCAGAGGAGGCGCCGCTCATAGCAAACGCTGGGCTATGCTATTCACTTGTATGAGCACAAGAGCTGTGCATATAGAAGTGATCGAGTCCATGGACACGTCCAGCTGCATTAATGCATCAGGAAGATTCTTCGCCATCCGTGGGCCAGCAAAGCAGTTAGGATCCGACTGTGGAACAAATTTCATTGGAGCCTGTCGAGAGCTAGAGTTAGGGAATGAACACAACCAAAGGCCAAGCATCCTGACATACCTAATCCAGCATGGTTGCACATGGGAATTTAATCCTCCACATGCTGCACACATGGGTGGTGCGTGGGAGCGCATGATTGGAGTGTCGCGGCGCATTCTGTGTAATGTATGTACCTTTAAGAGAGGAACTATCTTTTACAGCCCCTGTATACTGCAGTACCAGTAGTGACCACACCTGTATATAACACCGTGTAGTAATTTGTACAGTTAGTTCCAGCATACCGTCTGTTCAGTAAACACCTGTTATTACCGTTCTCCTGCAGTCCGTGTGTTATTGATACGCGGACACTACAGTGGCGACGAGCAGGTTCGAACTCACCTGCAGTACTGCATCACCTCACGGGGATCCATCCCTGAAAAGAAGCTTCTTGGAGGTCGAAGCCAGAGCAACGGGCGTCGACCGCAGGCAACCGCCCAGTGATCCATCGGAGTTCAGAGAATCGCAGGGGAGGTTGTGGAGAGCTGGGCTTGGTTCTCCAGTCAAGGTGTTCCAGCAAATCGGGCTGGTAGCAGGTAGTGCGCTGACCCTTCCCGGACTGCGGCGGACTAGAGCTCGATCGAGCGGCTCTGCAAGGGGGCCGAGCAGCGTCGTCAGGAAGAAAAAGAGAGAGAGAGAGTGGAGCGCACAGGGCGCGGCCGGTGCTCAAGAACCGGGCAGCGTTAAAGAAAATAAAAAAGGGGGAAGGAAAAGAGACGCGCAGTGGACAGCGTCGAAGAAGAATAAAACGAAGAAAATTAATTAACAAAAGAGAGACGCACAGAAAGCCGCGAGGCGCCGCCATTTGCCATGAGGACCGCCGAGAGCGGCGTTGGCAGCAGCGCAAGGGAAGCACGCGAAATCCACAGGGCGCCGCCATTACTATTTAGAACACTAGGAGCAGCGTTGGCAGCAGCGGGGGAAGAAGGAAAAGCGCGGGAGGTGCCATTTTAATCCATTGGGGAAGAAGGAAAAGCACGGGAGGCGCCATTTTAAACCACCCAAGATGCCGAAGAGTGGCAGCATCACTGCTTTCGACAACGAAATAGAAGACTGGACCACGTATGTGGAAAGAATTGAAGTGTACTACAAGGCAAATGAGGTGGCCAATGAAAAGAAGGCGTCGGTATTATTGAATTTGATGGGCGCGAGAACGTACGGCCTATTGCGGAATTTAATTACCCCAGCTAAACCAATGGAGAAAAGCTTTGAAGAGATTGTCAATATCTTACAGGAACATCTAAACCCTACACCCTACACTGATAGCAAAAAGATTCAAGTTCCATAAAAGAAACCAGCACAAAGACGAAAGTAATGCTGACTATCTTACGGAACTACGCAAGTTATCGAAACACTGCCAGTTCGGAGCAGGACTGGCAGATACCTTAAGGGATAAGTTTGTCTGCGGGCTCCAGAGTGAAGGAACCCAGAAACGACTACTTTCGGAAAAGGACCTTACGCTAGAAAAGGCTTTCAGCGTTGCAGTATCCTACGAAGCAGCAGCACGGGGAGCTGCGGAAATACAACAGAAACCGCAAGAATATAGCACCAATGAAATGGCATATGGAGCAGAAAAGTGCTATCGCTGCGGCAGAACAACCCATGACCAGAAGGATTGCTGATTTAAGGACAAAGTATGCAGGTAATGTGGAAAAGTGGGACACATAGCACGAGTCTGCAGGTCGGGAAAGAAAACCAACACTAAAAGAACTACTAAGGAAAAGTACAAGAAAGTACAAAAGATGACGGACAGTAGTTCAGAAGATCAGAAGAGTGATAATGACTCCAGGAGCAGGAGACTAAGTTGTCTAAAGTTACGCAACGTGATCGCAAAGGAGGATCACCGAACCATTTGGGTCACCCTCATGATAGCAGGGTCCCAAGTAAAGATGGAATTGGATACAGGATCAGCCCTAACAGTCACGAATCGACGAGACTACGAGTGGCTATTCTCACACATACCCTTGAAGGACACGTCCATTGCCTTGAAGACATATACGGGGCAAAAAGTCTACCCCAGAGGAAAAATAAGGGTGCCCGTTAAATACAATGGCAAGGAAACACAGAAACTGTATCTATATACACTACAAGATGGAGGACCACCACTATTGGGACGTGAATGGATCCGAAAAATACAATTGGATTGGCATTCCATTCAGGCGCTAACTGTGGCTGACAAAAAGGATGACGACGTCACACCTGGACGACTGTCAAAAAATTCTAACTGACGCGAAAGAGGTGTTCCAGCAAGGACTTGGGACTCTAAAAGACGTAATGGCAATGATAAAAATTGAAGATAACGCAAACCCCAAATTTTTTAAGGCCAGACCGGTACCGTATGCGATCCGCCCAGCCGTCGAAGCAGAGCTGGAGAGTCTGGAGCATTTGGGTGTGCTGTCCAAGGTGGACTGGAGCGAGTGGGCCACACCCATTGTTCCTGGAATGAAGAAATCATTGAGCAGCTCACCTGGTGTAGGGGGTTTCTCTTGCTCGTTCTGGTCTCCTACCAGGCTTCGTGCAATAATTACCCTTGAGTGGTTCGACCCACTCTCCCCTACGGTTCTAGACCTTGGACTTAGGTGCAGGGAACTGTAGTGCAGAGAAAGACTCAATAGACCAGGTTGAATAGCACGAAATGGATGCTTTTATTATTAAACAGTTTGCAGCATTACAAAATACATGTCATAAGCACAAATCAAAGCAACTACAAGCATGCACATATCTATAAACTTGATTCCATGGAAATGGGAAACACACGGCACATCGAAAAAGGGGAAACACATTACGATTACCCTTACCCTCTCCCTCCCCTTATACCTAAACTAAGTTTCGACTTGAGGAACTCGGGATCATGCTCACCGCTTTCAAACTCGCGAAAAGGAGGGGTTCGCAGCCTTTCTGGCACAGCTTTCCGTCGTCACGTGGATTTGGAAACTTCTGGCGCAGCTTGTTTTTCTCTCTCTCTCAAGCGATGAGGCAGTGGACACAGCCTCGGTGAGCGCTCGTCATGGCTGAAATCCACGAAGTCTGTTGTGGATTTGGGTTCATGGAACAGAAAAACACCTCGAGAATGGGATGTTGAGGCACGGAAGTGCTAGGCCCGGAATGTCCTTTCTCTCTGGCCTGGATCGTCGGTTTTCCTGAGGGTGTCTTCTTCTTTGGCCTGGGTCGTCAATGATCTCCCGACAACGGTACCCGGGCCACCCTCGTCGCGGCCGAGCCTTGTCTGGCTGAACACCGACCACGTTGTCCTTTCCGAAATGTCCGTCCGAAACGTCCTGATCGAATTCCGAAGCTACCGAGGGAGAAGAGGCCCTGATGGACTTTTCAAAATCCATAGTTATACCCTTTTGGGCCAGCCTTATCTCCCGCCAGATCATAGTCCAGTCTTTGTAATAATTTTGGCGGGCAGAAATCTCTGCAGGGGCGCTTTGTCTTGTAATGGGAGCCGGTGATAGCTTTAACTGGCCTTCCTGGCCGATAATGTCTTTTACTTTGTCACCGTAACTCGGTTCGCATATTGATCGGTCTGGAGATTTCCCTTGATGGCTGTTAAACGGTTTTTCCTTTGTACATTAAATAGGTTTAAGTGTTCATGCATTGTCCGCCCATATCTTGATGGGCCCCATCCTGTTTGCCTGAAACTGTCTTGTACTTAGAATCCAATTGAATATGTATGCCCATTTCCCTGAGTTTCGGTTTCCCGATACTGGCTTTCGTGGGGCTTACTGCTCTCAATCCACAAGCCTGTCTGGCTTGCAGTAACAGAAATCAAATGGTCCAAGAAACTGATCACGAGGTCTGGCGGCCATTTTGTGTGCCCCTTTTATCAAAGGTTTTATCTGTACAAGCTTCCCTTTGGTCAATAAAGCTGTGTTATTAATCCTGTTGTCTCGTGTGATTATATAATGAAAAATTTCGAATCTTACACTGGGGAGCCGAGGAAGGTTCGCATCTGTGGGGACTTTAAGGTAACTGTGAACCCAGTCCTGCACACAGTACAATATCCACTTCCACGGATAAAAGATATTTTCGCCTCACTATCTGGAGGGAAACGCTTTACGAAGATTGATCTGGCCCAAGCGTATCTACAAATGGAGGTAGAAGAAGCATCTAGAAAATACCTCACGATAAACACTCACAAAGGTCTTTACCAGTACAACCGATTGGTATTCAGGGTAGCATCAGCTCCGGCTATTTGGCAGAGGGCGATGGAACAAGTCCTGCAAGGGATCCCGGGGACCCAATGTTATTTGGACGACATCCTGGTTACGGGCGAAAATGACAGTGAACACCTTGCCAACCTAGAGCAGGTGCTCACTAGATTACAAGAATATGGGCTACGAGCCAACCGCCCCAAATGCGAGTTTTTCAGGAAACAAATCTCGTATTGTGGCCACGTGATTGATGAAGAGCGGTTACATAAGTCCCCAGACAAGATTGAGGCAGTAGTCAAGGCTCCAGCACCGGAAAATGTGTCGCAACTGAGGTCGTTCCTCGGGTTGGTGAACTACTACCATAAGTTCTTGCCAAATTTGTCTACAATTCTGCACCCACTGAATGCCCTGCTGCAAACTGGAGTAGCATGGAAATGGAGTGATGAGTGTAAGCGTGCCTTTCAGAAATGTAAATGCCTAATCACTTCAAAAGAAGTATTGGCCCACTACAATCCAACACTACCGATTCGGTTGGCATGTGATGCGTCTCCCTACGGCATTGGAGCGGTGCTGTCGCAGAAATTCCTTGACGGTTCAGAGAGGCCAATAGCCTTTGCGTCACGCTCGTTAACCTCAGCCGAGCGTAACTACGCCCAGATTGACAGGGACGCCCTCAGCCTGGTGTGGGGGGTGAAGAAGTTCAATCACTATCTGCACGGGCAGAAATTCACCTTACTGACTGATCACCAGCCTCTTGTCTCCATTTTTATCCCAAAGAAGGGCGTTCCGGTGATGATGGCGCAACGGCTGCAAAGATGGTCCCTTTATCTAGGGGCACATCAATATGAAATCGAGTATAAGGGCACGAAACAGCATGGAAACGCTGATGGGCTGTCGCGCCTGCCGCTGCCTACGGTGGAGGAAGCACCTGCAGTGGACCCTGTTGAGATATTCCATTCGACCATAGTCGAATGTCAAGTATAGAGAAGGAAACCCGAAATGACCCAACACTCTCTCTGGTCTATGATTTGACAGTGAAGGGATGGCCAGCACATGGCGACTCACTGTTGCCAGCATTCTCACCAAGGAGAGAACAGCTGTCAGTGTGCTGGGGGACCTTGATGTGTGGATCCCGAGTGGTAATTCCACCCAAGTTGAGAGATAGAGTGCTCAATGAGCTTCATGAGGGTCATCTGGGAGGGGTAAAAATGAAAAGCCTAGCCAGGGCGTCTGTGTGGTGGCCGGGAATTGATAAAGAAATCGAGGAAATGACCAAGAGCTGCACAGGATGCCAGAAAGTCCAAAACGCTCCACCACAGACCCCGCTACACCCATGGGAGTGGCCCTCATCTCCATGGCAACGGGTACACATTGATTTTGCTGGTCCATTTATGGACTCAATGTTTGTAAACGCCGTGGATGCACATTCGAAATGGCCAGAGGTCATCAAAATGTCCTCCACCACCACGGAGAAAACTATTGCAGTCCTACGGACCATCTTCACCAGGAATGGCTTGCCAGAACAGATTTGCTCCGACAATGGACCACAGTTTGTGTCCGAGGATTTCCGGAGGTTTTTGAGGAATAATGGGGTAAAGCATTACACATCCGCCCCATATCATCCAGCCACAAATGGATTGGCTGAGAGGTTTGTTCAAACCTTTGACAAAGCAATAAAGGCGATGTATAACGACAACATACCACTGCAACACAAGGTGGATAATTTCTTATTTGCTTACCGGAATGCGACACATGCAGTCACCAACCAAGCTCCAGCCATGATGTTCTTTCAATGAAGGTTAAGATGTCGCCTGGATTTGCTCAAACAAAACATAAGACGAGATGTTGAGAATAAGCAATTCCAGCACATCAATGAGAAGCCAACCAGGAGCTTCAAGATAGGGCAACCAGTCTTGGCCCACGACTACCGAACAGAAAAATGGCAGCCAGGAACGATATGCACACGGCAGGGACCACTAATGTACACAGTGGACGTTGGAGAGAGCATCGTGAGACGCCATGCTGACCAGATTCTAGAGTCACAGGAACAAGTCAAACCCATGCCACGATCATACGCACCTGGTGATGAACCCGAAGTCCAGATTGCGTCTACCTCAGAATCAGTGGTATTGGAAGCTGACGAACCAACCAATGACAATGAGCCAGAATCGACTCCGCCGCAAGAACAGGATACTTGAGAAAGGCGCTATCCAGACAGGATCAGGAAGCCTCCTCAAAGACTGAATTTATAAATGATTACTTTTAGCTAATGTATATAGTACAAAGAAAATTGTAATTGTAATTAGTTATTATTTAATTGTTAAATGAATGTTATGTACTGTTTATCTAAAAGGGGAGGAATTGTAATGTATGTACCTTTAAGAGAGGAACTATCTTTTACAGCCCCTGTATACTGCAGTACCAGTAGTGACCACACCTGTATATAACACCGTGTAGTAATTTGTACAGTTAGTTCCAGCATACCGTCTGTTCAGTAAACACCTGTTATTACCGTTCTCCTGCAGTCCGTGTGTTATTTATACGCGGACACTACATTCTGGACTCAATGTTGCGACAGAACAGACCACTTCAGCTGACGCACGAAGTGCTGTGCACCTTCATGGCTGAAGTGTCAGCAATCATTAATGCGAGGCCCCTTGTTCCTGTTTCTTCCGATCCAGATTCACCATTCCTTTTGACTCCAAACATGTTACTCACACAGAAGGGCAGTGTACCCACTCCTCCTGGAGACTTCACTGACAAAGACCTCCTGAAGAGCCAGTAGAGAAGAGTACAAGCCTTGGCCAGTAAGTTCTGGAGCCGCTGGCGCACCGAGTACCTTCCCACTTTGCAAAGCCGGCGGAAGTGGAACGAAGCTCGTCGGAGTCTCCGAGAAGGTGACATCGTCTTACTGAAAGAAAGCCAAGTATCCCGCAACGAGTGGCCTATGGGTCTTGTCACCTCTGTCTTCCCCAGCAAAGACGACAGGGTGCAAAAGATAGAGGTGAAGGGCACTGTTCAAGGGACGGTCAAAAAGCTCTTCAGACCCATCTCAGAGGTCGTACTCCTCTTACCTAAGGAGGACTGAGTGTTATTGATTCCACAGTTTTGTATGTTTTATAAGTAGTGGCATCTAATAGACGCCAGGCAGGGAGTGTTCTACCTTATTATTGCAGGTGTTACGTTTTGTTGCCGCCAGTAGGTGGCAGTAGATGGTAATGGCCAGTAGGGTCACTCAACAGGAACAGGAAGTAGTATAGTGATAAGCAAACAAAGAGGTCACATCAGCATGAAGTGTGCTGCAAGTTAATCTGCTGTAATCTTACATTGTTACGCCTTCGAAAGCATTGCCTGTGAGTTGAATGGTTTCATTACATATTCATGTTTAGATGTTAGTTATATCTCATGTGTGTAACAAGGTACATTTCTTTCTTTTTTCTTTCTCAGTTTTACTCCAACCCAATACAACTGATTTGTATTGTTTCATTGACCTCATGCAAGTGTGGCATCATTAAACACCGGAGCTTGGACGCTACATCCTGACTCCCATGTCGTTATTGAAAGGAGTTTGGCTGGCTGTCTAACTGCGTACAGACACATACACGTAGGGAGGATGGTACAGTTTGCCGAATATAAAATTTGGGAACCAATCATTTAACCCCTTTTGATCTAATTAATTAAACCAAAACCTCCATACAAAGTACACATAATTGGCTTTGCGATCAATTATTTCTTATAGTCTTTGTTGTTCTGATGTAACATCCCCCATCTGCCTATTTATTCCTTTAAACAGTCCCTTTAATTGCTTGTGCATGGTTTATCATGTTCCCACATTCTCCTTATGTCAATTCACCTGATTTTCTTCCCAGATTGCACTTAGTAAAATCGTGTACCATTTCTCTTAGCACTGGATGATGAAATTCTACAATCATACGCTTACATCAATCGGAAAGCAAAGGTACCAAGAAAAATTTAACAGAGTAGGAAAATTTGTGTGACATCAATACTTTCAAACATACTTCCTCCAATTGCCATCAAACTCAGGGGTATTTTAAGATCTCAGTTTTAACTTCGATTTGTTCTTGCGGGTGTTATGGGATATGGAAATTCTGTTCTATCCCGAACATTGTGCACATTTCTTTCATGACCCAGCCCACAAAGCATTGTCCATTATCACCAGCGATCGCCTCCAACTCTCGACTTCAAAAGAACTTGTTCCACAAGAACTTTCGCAGTAGTGAGCCTGGTGGTATCGCTTCGAGCTGAAACTTATAAACCTAATACAACTTGTCTTTACATTCAGCAATTCAAGGTGGCAAATAGAAGTAAGGGGTTAATTACTTGTTCACTGTGAAAAGCCCTTGGGGGTGGGGAGGAGTCAGCCAGCACAGTGACAGTTTCAGACCTGCTGTTTAAGTCAATAATAAAACTGCTTTGAAAAAGATCAAATTGTAACTTTGTAATTCTCCAAAGCTGCCTTTTTATCATCTTTAAAAAATCTCTTTGTGAATTTTAACAGCGGTATATTATAAATTCGGGTCAAAATAAATCCACACCAGTGTCTTTGTATTGGCCCCAAATTTGCGGTCCACGATGAAAGCGAACTGGCAGTGTTTGCCAACATTTTACCTTTGAAACTGGCTGAACTTCATGATTTAGCCGAATGCAGAAATCCAGAAGTTGCGGTCTGTCATTCACTGCTCCTCCACAGGCTGCGCTGTTCCCCCCGGCCCACCATACAGAGCTGGCAATCAGTGTACTGCCCCTCCGACAGTGCAGCGCGCCCTCCAGTACTGCCCCTCCGACAACGCAGCGCTCCCTCAGTAGTGCCCCTCCGCCAGTGCGGCGCTCCCTCAGTACTGCCCCTCTGACAGTGCAGCGCGCCCTCCAGTACTGCCACTCAGATAACGCAGCGCACCCTCCAGTACTGCCCCTCTGACAGTGCAGCGCTCCCTCAGTACTGGCCCTGCAACAATGCAGCACTCCCTCAGTACTCGTTATCGACAGTACAGCGCTCCCTCAGTACTACCCCTCCGACAGTGCGGCGCTCCCTCAGTACTGCCCCTCCAACAGTGCAGCGCTCCCTCCAGTACTGCCCCTTCAACAGTGCAGCGTGTGATGAAATATGCCATTCATCAGGCACGCTGTATTCCCTGTGTTTGATTGTGCCTGTGACTGTGACAAGCAGGGGAGTGTAGTTTCAGTTTCCATTTCCTTACCTGTATTGTATTGTGTGTAGGGCTCCGCCCATACCTGGCCCCTACTTAAGCAGGCCCCAGCGTGTCTCACAGGCAGTACAGCAGATCTCTGGATGAGAGACACTTCTCCACTGTGTATTACTTTCTGAGTTAATAAAAGCCTTGCTTTGCTCCGTTAACGTTGAGTCTCGGATTCATTGAGGCACATCAATTTTATTAACTCAATTTTCAACGCAATGGATCAACTCTTGAAACCCTAACGTTTGGATTTGGACCCGCATGCTTCGGACGCATCGGCACGATTCGGACACTGGTTTAAGTGTATGGAATTCTTCCTGGACAATTCCGCAGCCATCACAGATGCTACGGACGCTGAAAGTATGAAACTCGGAATCCTGCGGAATTGGGTAAGACACCGGGTTTACCCCCTCATCCAAGACGCCGACACGTACCCGGTCGCCTGCGACATCCTAAAGACGCATTACCAGCAGCCTACGAACGAGGTGTACGCTAGGCATCTGCTCGCTACTCGCACACAGCGACCTGGGGAATCGCTGGATGAGTTCCTAGTCACCCTGAAAACGCTTGGCAAAGACTGCAAGTGCCAAGATGTAAAAGCCGAGCTTGTTCGTGATGCCTTTATCACAGGCCTCAGCTCCACTTACATCCGGCAGAGACTACTGGAAAAAACGGGATTGGACCTGAAACAGGCTGTGGACACAGCGCGATCCCTGGATGTGGCCCAGAGAAACTCGGACGCCTACTCTTCAGCCCGCGCCGCCCACGCCGCCACGTGAGCACCAAGGGCGCCGCCATCTTGGAAGGCATCTTCCCCGCCTGGCAGCCCGACACCATCGGGGCCCCGCTCTCCCCCCAGAAGCCCTACGACAGCCGCGACGCGTCGGGGCCCCAACTGCTACTTCTGCGGGCAGCCGAAGCACACCAGAAACCTGTGCCCGGCGAAAGGCACCACCTGCTTTAAGTCCGGTAAGAAGGGGCACTTCGGGAAGGTGTGCAGAGGGAACCCCGCTGGAAAACCCGCCACCGCCGCGTGTGCGCCGTGGGAGCGGCCATCTTGGACGCCATCTTGCCCGACCTCGTGGGGTCCGCCATCTTGTGAGCAGACAGCGTGGACGCCATCTTGTCTCGATCAGGGCCCTACAGTGGCATCGGTCACAGTGGACCAGACCAGACCGCACCCGCTATCCAAATCAATGGTGGACATGGAGGTAAACGGGTGCGGAGTTAAATGTTTAATTGACAGTGGAAGCACGGAGAGTTTTATTCACCCTGGACTAGTACAACAACTCTCTCTAACGGTGGTCCCTACTCGGGGCACCATCTCTATGGCTGATAAAACCCAGACATCGACCATTATGGGTTACTGCGCGGTACAATTGTCCGTTAACGGAACTGTATACGATAATTTTAAATTACTAATCATGAAGAGTCT
Organism: Somniosus microcephalus; assembly: GCF_052327205.1. Taxonomy (NCBI): domain Eukaryota; kingdom Metazoa; phylum Chordata; class Chondrichthyes; order Squaliformes; family Somniosidae; genus Somniosus; species Somniosus microcephalus. Next base: position 136,228 of record NW_028225711.1, on the reverse strand, counting down.
ATGTGCGAGCGTGATCTTGGGCCTGGACTTCCAGTGCCACCACCAAAGCATCACGCTCAATTACGGTGGGTGCCAGCCGCCCCTCACAGTGTGCGGTCTGGCTACCCTGAAGGTAAAGCCGCCTTCGCTATTCGCGAACCTTACTGCCAACTGCCGGCCAATAGCGACCAAAAGCAGGAGGTACAGCTGGGAGGACAGGCGGTTTATCGCGACCGAGGTAGACAGGCTCCTGAAGGAGCGCATTATTGAACGCAGCAACAGCCCGTGGTGCGCCCAAGTGGTGCTGGTGAGGGGTAGCGAGAAGAAACGGATGGTGATCGACTATAGCCAAACGATCAACATGTACACCCAACTAGACGCCTACCCGCTACCCCGCATATCAGAAATGGTGAACCAAATTGCCCAATACCGGGTGTTCTCCACCATCGACCTCAAGTCAGCGTACCACCAGCTCCCTATCAGACCTCAGGACCGCCCGTACACCGCCTTCGAGGTGAACGGACGCCTCTACAAATTCCTCAGAGTCCCCTTCGGGGTGACAAATGGGGTCTCGGTCTTCCAGAGGGAGATGGACCGCATGGTCGATGACCACCACTTGCAGGCAACCTTCCCCTACCTCGACAACGTCACCATCTGCGGTCACAACCAGCAGGATCACGACTCAAACCTCGAGAGGTTCCTGAAAACCGCACAAAAACTCAACCTCACTTACAACGAGGACAAGTGCGCTTTCAACACCACGCGCCTCTGCATACTAGGCAGCGTGGTGGAGAATGGGGAAATCGGACCAGACCCCGACCGATTGCACCCCCTATGGGAGCTGCCCCTGCCCAACACTCCCAAAGCCCTGAAAAGGTGCCTGGGGTTATTTTCTTATTATGCCCAATGGGTCCCCAACTACTCCGACAAAGCCCGCCCCCTCTTGAAAGCATCCTCTTTTCCGCTCTCTGCTGAGGCCCACGCCGCCTTCAAAAGCATTAAGCAGGATATTGAGCGGGCCACACTACAGGCAGTGGATGAGAACACTCCCTTTCAAGTGGAAAGTGATGCGTCTGACTTTGCCTTGGCGGCCACCCTCAACCAGGCGGGGCGGCCCGTAGCTTTCTTCTCGAGGACCCTCCAAGGGCCCGAGATCAGACACTCCTCCGTGGAAAAGGAGGCCCAAGCCATCGTGGAGGCAGTGCGCCACTGGCGCCACTGCCTAGCCGGCAAACGCTTCACCCTACTTACCGACCAGCGGTCGGTAGCGTTTATGTTCAATAATAAACAGAGGGGGAAGATTAAAAATGATAAGATTCTTAGGTGGCGGATCGAGCTCTCCACCTTCGAGTACGACATCATATACCGGCCGGGGGCCCTTAACGAAACCCCCGACACCCTCTCACGAGGGATGTGTGCCAACGCCACCGGGGATCGGCTACAGGCCCTCCACAACGACCTCTGCCACCCAGGGGTCACACGGCTGTTCCACTTCATAAAGTCCCGCAACTTACCCTACTCGATTGAGGAAGTTTGGTCTCTGACCAGGAACTGCCGCACTTGCGCTGAGTGCAAGCCTCGGTTCTACCGCCCTGATAGAGCCCACCTAATCAAAGCTACATGGCCCTTTGAGCGGCTTAGCTTAGATTTCAAGGGCCCGCTCCCGTCCGTCGACCGCAATGTTTACTTCCTGAACATTGTGGACGAATACTCCCGTTTCCCATTCGCCTTCCCCTGCCCAGACATGACCAGCGCCACGGTCATTAAATGCCTCAACAGCCTGTTCTGCCTGTTCAGTATGCCAAGCTATATCCACACGGATAGGGGGGCATCCTTCATGAGTGAAGAGCTACGCCAGTACATGCTGTCCAAGGGGATTGCCACGAGCCGTACCACCAGCTACAACCCCCGGGGTAACGGTCAGGTGGAGCAAGAGAACGGGACAGTATGGAGGGTAGTCACCCTAACTCTAAGGACCAAGGGCCTCCCTATCTCCCGCTGGCAGGACGTCCTCCCAGATGTGCTCCACTCAATACGGTCACTATTGTGTACCGCCACTAATGCCACGCCTCATGAGCTAATGTTTGTGTTTCCCCGGAAATCCCCCTCAGGTGCATCCATACCGTCATGGCTCTCCACCCCAGGTCCGGTACTTTTGCGGAAGCATGTGAGGGGCCACAAGACGGACCCTCTCATGGAGCCAGTGCACCTGCTCCATGCCAACCCACAATATGCGTATGTCCGGCACGCCGACGGACGGGAGGACACAGTGTCCATAAAAGACCTCGCCCCAGCCGGTAACAACAGCAACAACGACAACGACTACACCAACAACAGCAACAACGACAACAACCACAACAACTATTACCCACCCACTCCACCCACTATTTTTTCATCACCCCCGGAAGAACACCAGCCAACGGTACCCCCACCACCTACTCCTTCAACAACCCCAGTGGCGCCCCCGGCAGAGACCCAGGAGGTCACCCGGGACACCCAGCCGGCACCCGCGGCACCGCAACCATTACGTCGGTCACAGAGGACTATCACACCCCCGGACAGACTAAATCTGTAGAAGGGGTGAATGTGATGAAATATGTCATTCATCAGACTCTGTATTTAACTACATATATTGTATTGCCTGCTCCTGTGTTTGTATTGCCTGCTCCTGTGTCTTCACCTTGTATTGTATATAGTGCACCGCCCCCTTTCTCCCCATTGGGTGTGTCGGCTCTGCGGTGTATGTAACCTGTTCCACCTTAAGAGAACTACCTTAAGAGATGTACTACTTTCTCTTGGCTGCTGTATACTGTAATACCGGTGGTGACCACACCGGTATATAAGTGTTGTGTAGGGATTTGCTGGGCAGTTCAGCCCTGACCTCCGAATAGTAAAGACCTGTTAAAGTTATTCTTGTGGTCTGTGTCCAGTGATTTATAATAAGCATAACTGGGACACACAGACTTAACAGTGGCGACGAGTCCAATCTTACACTGCGGCAGTTTTACATCCAAGGCAGCTTCGTCCTCAGAACGGGCGTCGAGAAGAGGCATCCGCCCTCATCATCCTGCTGAGCACCATCGCACGGGAGGCATCGAGAACCCGGGTTAAAAAGAAAAATTCTGACCACGAAGCCCTCCATCAGCGACAGGCAGTGATCATCCCTTCTACCACGGTGGTGGGTAAGCCGATCAGCGACACGAGCAGAAAGTCGGCCGCGTTGACTGTGGAGTGGGGGAGGGAAAACGGAGGAAAAAGGGCGGAGAACTCGACCATGGCCGGTGAAAAGGGCCGGGCTGCAATCGAGGCTGAGAGGCGCAGCGACTGGGGCAGCTTAAGGCACGAGAGTCGCGGAGAACTCAAACGCAGCCGGTGTAAAGGACCGGGCTGCATGAGAACCGCTGGGGAGGCGAGAATGGCAGCAGCACGGCAATCGCCATTGCAGCCAGCGGGGGAAGGAGGCAAACGCAGGAATCCGCCATTGTAGTCGGCGGGGGAAGAAGACGAGCGCGGGAAAGACCGCCAAGCGCGGGAAGCCGCCATTTTAGTAGGCGGGGGAAGAAGACAAGCGCGGGTAGCTGCCATTTTGAGAAAAAGAAAAATTAAAAAACTTGCAAGGATGCCTAAACATGGGAACATTAATACCTTTGATAGTGATATCGAAGATTGGACCACGTATGTAGAATGCATGGAAGTTTATTGTAAAGCAAATAAGGTACCAGATGATGAGAAAGCACTAACCTTATTAAGCTCAATGGGTGCGAAGACATACGGGCTATTGAAGCACCTTCTGTCACCAGATAAACCGGCGGATCAGACTTTCGCGAATATTGTTACTGTCCTGAAAAATCATTTAAACCCCACGCCGCTGATGATAGCGGAACGATTTAAATTTTACAGAAGAACGCAGCTGAAAGACGAAAGCAACGCTGAATTTTTAATTGAACTGCGTAAGCTATCAAAGTACTGTCAGTTTGGAACAGGACTAGCAGATGCGCTGAGAGATAAATTTGTGTGTGGATTGTTAAAAGAAGGAACACAAAAGCGACTGCTTGAGGAGAATGATCTTACGCTTGATAAAGCTGTCACTATTGCAGCATCGCACGAAGCCGCAGCGAGAGGCACTGCGGAAATGCAGCTACGGTATCCGGAACTCAGCACCAATCAAATGGTCTTGGGTACAGTAAAATGTTATCGTTGTGGAAAGACAACGCACAATCAGAACCAGTGCTGGTTTAAAAATCAGGAATGCAGAAAATGTGGCAGGCTTGGTCACATAGCTAAAGTATGCCAGTCAGGAAAGAAGACCAGCAACAAAAAGTCACCGCAGGAAAAGTACAGAAAGGTGCACAAGGTGACAGAGAACAGTTCGAACGAACAGAAGTCAAATTCAGACTCCAGCAGTAATGAACTGGGTAGTCTAAGAGTACACAATGTTGGTAAGGAAGCAGACCTCCAAACAATCTGGGTCACACTTCAGATAGCAGGAGTCCAAGTGAAGATGGAATTGGACACTGGATCGGCATTGACGGTCATGAATAAGCAAGATTACAAAAGGTTATTCCCACATATTCCCCTACGGGATACGGAGATTGTATTGAAAACATACACGGGGCAAAGAGCATACCCCATCGGGAAGATAGAGGTAAAGGTGGTCCACAAGGGCAAAGAAAGCCGAGGAATGGACTTATATGTGCTACCTGAGGGAGGTCCACCACTACTGGGACGGGAGTGGATTAGGAAAATAAATATGGACTGGCATTCCTTAAAAGCACTAACGGTAGATTCCGGTAAAAAAGATGTCAAACCTAAACGATTGTCCAGAATATTGGACGATGCTAAAGAGGTGTTCCAACAGGGACTGGGAACACTGAGAGGAATTACGGCAAACATCAAGGTTGAAGAACATGCAAACCCGAAATTTTTCAAAGCCAGACCGCTACCTTATGCGATGCGACCTGCTGTGGAAGCTGAGCTGGAAGGGCTAGAACGTTCAGGAGTACTGTCTAAGGTAGACTGGAGTGAGTGGGCCACGCCCATTGTCCCCGTCATGAAGCGTTCATCGAGCAACAAGCCGGGGGAACCGGGGAAGGTTCGCATCTGTGGAGATTTCAAGATCACTGTTAATCCGGTGCTTCACACGGTGCAGTATCCGCTTCCGCGGATTGAGGATATCTGCGCTTCGTTGTCTGGCGGGAAACACTTCACCAAGATAGACCTGGCGCAGGCGTACTTACAGATGGAAGTTGAGGAAGAGTCACGCCAGTATCTCACGATCAACACGCATAGAGGCTTGTACCGGTATAATAGACTGGTTTTTGGAGTGGCATCGGCTCCAGCAATTTGGCAGAGGGCCATGGAGCAGGTATTACAGGGAATTCCAGGCACACACTGTTACCTGGACGATATTCTGATTACAGGAGATGATGACGAGGAACACCTTGCAAATTTGGAACTGGTGCTCACCAGATTGAAAGAATATGGACTTCGAGTTAATCGCCAGAAATGTGAGTTCTTTCAGAAGCGGATCTCGTACTGTGGTCATGTCATTGACCAGGAGGGGCTTCATAAGTCTCCTGACAAGATCGAAGCTGTTGTGAAGGCTCCGGCTCCGGATAATGTATCCCAGTTGAGGTCGTTCCTAGGGTTGATTAACTATTACCATAATTTTCTGCCAAATTTATCCACGGTGCTGCACCCGCTGAACGCTGTTTTGCAGAAGGGTGTACCATGGAAGTGGAGCGAGGACTGTAAGAGGGCCTTTCGCAAAAGCAAGGCATTGATCACCTCAGAGGAAGTGTTGGCTCACTTCAACCCAACGCTGCCTATTCATTTGGCTTGTGATGCTTCTCCATATGGTATTGGGGCAGTACTCTCTCACAAGTTGCCAAATGGCCTGGAGAGGCCAGTTGCGTTCGCATCCAGATCATTGACCTCCGCTGAGCGCAACTATGCTCAGATAGATAGGGAGGCTCGCAGCCTTGTGTGGGGAGTAAAGAAGTTTAATCATTACCTACAGGGCCAAAAGTTTACGCTTCTGACAGACCACCAGCCGTTGGTATCCATTTTTAACCCTAAGAAGGGTGTTTCGGTGATGACAGCACAGAGACTCCAGAGATGGTCCCTTTTCCTAGGGGCACATCAATATCAGATTGAATTCAAAGGTACAAAGCAGCATGGTAATGCTGATGGGCTGTCGCGCCTGCCACTACCTACAGAGGAGGAGGCACCGACGGTTGACCCTGTTGAGTTATTTCACTCGACCATCATCGAATGTTTACCAGTCACCAATGCAAGCATTGAAAGAGAAACCAGGAACGACCCGACACTGTCCCGGGTCTACGAAGTGACAGTGGTGTGACAGCACATGATGATCCACTGTTGCCAGCATTCTCAGCAAGACGAGACCAGCTGTCCGTCTGTCAAGGAACATTGATGTATGGAACAAGGGTGATTATTCCTCCTAAGTTAAGGGAGAGAGTTCTAAAGGAACTGCATGAAGGTCATCTGGGGGGAGTCAAGATGAAAAGCCTTGCTAGGGCTTATGTGTGGTGGCCGGGTATCGACCAACAGATAGAGGATCTGACGAAAAGCTGCTCAGGGTGCCAAAAAGTGCAAAATGCACCTCCGATTGCACCGCTGCATCCATGGGAATGGCCTTCAACCTCATGGCAACGTGTACATATTGACTTTGCTGGTCCATTCATGGACTCCATGTTTTTAATTGCGGTGGACGCACATTCTAAATGGCCAGAAGTGATTAAGATGACTACCACTACCTCGGAAAAGACGATTGCGGTGCTAAGAACGATATTTGCAAGAAATGGATTGCCAGAACAAATATGTTCAGACAACAGACCGCAGTTCGTGTCAGAAGAATTCCAGAAATTCATGAAGAAGAATGGGGTGAAACATTATACCTCTGCCCCATATCATCCGGCTACAAACGGGTTGGCCGAGAGATTTGTACAAACGTTCAAAAAAGCAATAAAGGCCATGAGCGAAGATCAGATTCCACTACAACACAAGGTGGACAAATTCCTACTGGCATATCGAAACGCCACTCATGCAGTGACAAACCAAAGACCTGCCATGATGTTCTATAACAGGAGGTTGCGGTCCAGGTTGGACTTGTTAAAACCAAATGTGCGGAGGGAAGTTGAAAACAAACAGTTCCAGCATATAAATAACAAGACCACTCGGAGTTTCGAAATAGGACAACCAGTGTTAGCCCGGGACTATAAAAATGAGAAATGGCAATCTGGAACAATTCGGGCCAGACAAGGACCCCTGATGTACACGGTAGATATTGGTGAAAATGTAATACGGCGTCATGCTGACCAACTGGTAGAATCGAGAACAAGGGTCGAACCTATGGTTACGGCAGAGACAACCGTGGAAGAAGTTAGTGAACCTGAAGCATCTACCTCAGAAGTGAATGTACCTGATGATGATGTCCAATCCATAAGAGACCAACTAGATGAGTCACCCCAGCAATGAGAATCAGAGACCCCTGAAAGGCGTTATCCAACTCGAATCAGGAGGCCTCCTCAGAGACTGAATCTTTGAACTGTTTTGCATGAAGTTGTATATATATGTGTTATTATGTTATGTTAAATGGGGATATAACTGTTAAGCTAAAAAGGGAGGATTGTGGTGTATGTAACCTGTTCCACCTTAAGAGAACTACCTTAAGAGATGTACTACTTTCTCTTGGCTGCTGTATACTGTAATACCGGTGGTGACCACACCGGTATATAAGTGTTGTGTAGGGATTTGCTGGGCAGTTCAGCCCTGACCTCCGAATAGTAAAGACCTGTTAAAGTTATTCTTGTGGTCTGTGCCCAGTGATTTATAATAAGCATAACTGGGACACACAGACTTAACAGGCTCCGCCCATACCTGGCCCTACTTAAGACAAGCCCAGGCTTGTCTTGCAGCAGAACACCAGAACGCTAGGTGAAGCTAGGTGAAGACACAGGCATCTTTCTTTGCTAATAAAAGCCTTGTTTTATCCAGTTAACTTTGAGCCTTGAAGTTATTGAGGCGCATCAAGGGGTTCCTTTTCATGGGACAGGAAGGAGTTGTACCGATGGGACGGGCTCCACCTGAACCGGGATGGGACCCGTGTCCTAGCAGAAATGGGAAATAGGGAGGTGACAAAGGCTTTAAACTAGTAAGAAGGGGGGAGGGATCGACAAGAAATGAAACCAGCCTAAATATAAACAAGGAAAGGAAAGCATAGGAAAGGAGTTTAAAAAGATGGTTAAAAATAAAGTGAGAGGAACTACTATTAAAAATGAGTTAAACTGTCTGTACAACAATGCACACAATGTCCATAATAAAACAGGGGAGTTGGAGGCAATCATGCGTTGCGAGGAACCAGACATAGTAGGGATTACTGAGACACGCTAAATTCAGCGCGAGTTTAGCGGCGGCGGTAACCGGTACCGCCCCACTCCGCTGCACAGGCGACGACGATGTCATCACCGTGCGCAGTGCCCAGTTTTCACCCCGCCTGCAAAATTGGCCGCACGTCCCCTGAATCTGTGCTGGGCGATGACAGCAACTGATTTAAGGGGCAGGAACGGACAACAGGAGGCGCGTGGGGCGGTTAGTAAACGGGAGGTGGCGAGGGGGGAAAAATAAAATCGGCGACTTACTTGTTGTGGCTCGTTGCGTCTTTGAGTGCGGGATCCGTGCCACGATCTGGCAGCCCAGCACTTCACTTGTGTGCCGGGCTGCTGGCACGGCACCCCGCTCCCCGGAGGTCCAGGTAGGGCCCCACAGAGTTGTGGGCTTGGGCCCTCCCCTTTAATGAGGGGACGAACCCTTCCATGTGGCAGCACGCCGTGGCCCAGTGCAAAGCGCTGCAGAACGCACTGCCCCGATATTCGGGGTTAGTGCTCTAAGAAGGAAGTGGAGCGTTCGAATTAGCGCTCCACCTCCCTCTTGGGGCGCTAAAACTGAAGTTAGCGATCGCCGGCGCTATTTTTGCGCCGGGCACTAAATTTAGCGCCCAGGCGATATTGGTTGCTAACGAACTTTTCCGCCATGGACTTTCAAAAGGCATTTGATGAAGTATCACATAATAGACTTATTCAGAAAATAGAAGGATATGGTATCAAAGGGACAGCGGTAACTTGATACATTATTGGCTAAGGGATAGGAGGCAGAGAGTAGTGGTGAACCAATGTTTTTCTGACTGGAGGGACGTGTGCAGTGGGGGTCTCAAGGGGTCAGTATTAGGACTATTGCTTTTTTGTTATATATAAATGACCTGGACTTGAGTATAGGGAGCACAATTTCGAAGTTTGCGGACTATACAAAACTTGGCAACGTAGTAAATAGTGAGCAGGGTAGTAGCAGATTTCAGGAGGACATAGACAGACTGGTGAAATGGGCAGATACATGGCAGCTGCAATTTACTGCAGATAAGTGTGAAGTGATGAACTTTGGAAGGAACAACATGGAGAGGCAGTATAATCTAAATGGTACTATTTTAAGGGGGTGCAAGAACAGAGGGACCTGGGGGTACATATTCACAAATCCTTGAAGGTGGCAGGGCAAGTTGATAAGACAGTTAAGAAAGTGTATGAGATACATGGCTTTGTAAATAGGGCTATTGAATACAAAAACAAGGAGGTCATGCTAAACCTTTACAAATCATTGGTTAGGCCTCAGCTGGAGTATTGTGTCCAATTCTGGGCACCGCACTTTAGGAAGGATGTCAAGGCCTTGGAGAGGGTAGAGACGAGGTTTATCAGGATGATACCAGGGATGAGGGACTTCAGTTATGTGGAGAGATTGAAGAAGCTGGGGTTGTTCTCCTTAGAGCTGAGAAGGTTGAGGTGAGAGCGAATAGAGGTATTCCAAATTGAGGTGTTCTGATAGATCAAGTAGGGAGAAACTGTTTCCTCTGGCAAGTGGGTAGGCAACCAGAGGTCATAGCTTTCAAATAATTGGTAAAAGAACCAGAGGGGAAATGAGAACTTTCTTCACACAGAGAAGGTCTGTTAAGGTCTGAACGCGTTACCTGAAAGGGAATCAGATTCCATAAGAATTTTCAAAAGGCAATTAGACATGTACTTGAAGGCGGCTAATTTGCAGAGTTATGGCGGAAAAGTTGGGGTGTGGGACTAAATTGGACAGCTCTTCAAAGAGCCGGCATGGACATGATGGGCCGAATGGCTTCCTTCTGTCCTATCAGATTCTATAATTCCATGACTGTGCCATTGAGGCAGATTTACTGTAAATTTCAGTGTCAGCATCGAGCACTCCCAGGGCAGGCACAGCACTCGTTAGATATAGTGCTGAGCTCCCGCTTAATAACAAAGTAACTCGAGGCTTTTCTGCTTGTGCCCGGATGGGAATTTCCCACATCCTGCGCCCTGAACAAGTTGATACAAGTTGTTCAGACGGGATTATGTTGCCAGCTGTCAGGATAGTTTGATTGCTGTTTTGAATGACTCAGTATAAACTCTGAGAACAGTTCCCGAATCACTCCAAAAGACTCTTTAAACCACAAGTGAGTTGATCTTTTTGACACTGCATCAGCACACACTGGGTTCTTGCTCCTAATAACATGTGTGTGCATGTGCCTTTACTGGAACCGTTTATTACTGAAATATAGACTGGCATTTATATCGTGCCTTTCACCACCTCAGGACGTCCCAAAGCGCTTTACAACTAATGAAGTGTAGTCACTGTTCTAATGTAGCAAACTTGGCAGTCAATATGCGCACAGCAAGCTCCCACAAACAGGAATGTGAGATGACCAGATCAACGGATTTTTAGTGACTTTTTTAGTGATGTGGGTTGAAGGATAAATATTGGCCACAGGACACCGGGGAGAACTCTCCTGCTCTTCTTCCAAAACTGGGCGTGGGATCTTTTACGTCCACCTCAGAGGGCAGAAGGGACCTCGGTTTAATGTCTCATCTGAAAGAGGGTGCCTCTGGCAGTGCAGCACTCTCTCAGTACAGCCCCTCCGACAGTGCAGTGCTCCCGCAGTACTGCCCCTCCAACAGTGTGGCGCTCCCTCAGTACTGCCCCTCCGACAGTGCGGCGCTCCCTCAGTAATGCCCCGCCGACAGTGCGGTGCTCCCTCAGTACTGCCCCGCTGACAGTGCGGTGCTCCCTCAGTACTGCCCCACCGACAGTGCAGTGCTCCCTCAGTACTGCCCCTCTGACAGTGCAGCGCTCCCTCAGTCTGACCCTCCCACAGTGCAGCGCTCCCTCAGTACCGCCCCTCCCACAGTACTGACCCTCCCTCAGTACTGCCCCTCCGACTGTGCAACGCACCATCAGTACCGCCCCTCCAACAGTGCAGCGCACCATCAGTACCGCCCTTCCAACAGTGCAGCGCTCCCTCAGTACTGCCCCTCCAACAGTGCAGCACTCCCTCAGTACCGCCCCTCCCACAGGGCAGCGCACCATCAGTACTGACCCTCCCACAGTGCAGCGCACCATCAGTACTACCCCTCCAACAGTGCGGCGCTCCCTCAGTACCGCCCCTCCGACAGTGCAGTGCAGCATCAGTATTACCCCTCCAACAGTGCGGCGCTCCCTCAGTACTGACCCTCCCACAGTGCAGCGCTCCCTTGTAAGATTCGAAATTTTCGGTAATTAATCACGCAAGAAAATAGGGTTAATAAGACAGTTTATTGACCAAAAGAAGCTTGTACAGAAAAACCTTTGATAAAAGGGCATACAAAATGGCCGCCGGACCTCGTGATCAGTTTCTGGGACCATTTGATTTCTGTTACTGCAAGCCAGACAGGCTTGTGGATTGAGGACAGTAAGCCCGCGAAAGCCAGTATCGGGACACCGAAACTCATGGAACTGAGCATACATACTAATTAGATTCTAAGTACAGGACAGTTTTGGGTAACAGGATGAGGCCCATCAAGAAATGGGCGGACAATTGAATGAACACTTAAACCCATTTACTGTACAAAGGAAAACCGTTTAACAGCCATCGAGGGCAATCTCCAGACCGATCAATATACGAACCGAGTTACGGTGACAAAGTAAAAGACATTATCGGCCCAGGAAGGCCAGTTAAGCTATCACTGGCTCCCGTTACAAAGACAAAACGCCCCTGCAGAGATTTCTGCCTGCCAAAATATTACAAAGACTGGACTATGATTTGGCGGGAGATACGACTGTCCCAAAAAGGTATAACTGTGGATTAAAAGGTCCATCAGGTTGCTACGCTTCACTTCACGATTCACTTCGGTACGCTTCGTAGCTTGGCTTCACGCTTCGCTTCGGAACTTCTATGACTCTTCGGTTAAGGCAGCACTTCGGTTTCGGAAAGTGGTCGGTGTTCGGCCAGGTAAGGCTCAGCCACGACGGGAAGACGACGAGGGTGGCCCAGGTACTTTTGTCGGGAGATCATCGACGACCCAGGCCGAAGAAGAAGACACCCTCAGAAGGACATTATGACTGCATAAAGAAAGCTTTTTGGGACCAGCGTCCCGCCCCGAGGAAGACCATCGGGAGAACGACGATCCAGGCCGGAGAAAAGGACACTCCGGGCCTAGCACTCCAGTGCCTCAACATCCCATTCGGTAACGGACCTTCCATGTGCATCCAGTTCTTCGGCAGCCTTTCAGTAAAGGTAACACAGGTTTAACGGATTTCATCCATGACGAGCGCTCATCAAGGCTGTATCTGCTGCTTCACCGCGTAAGGAAAACCAAACTGCGCCAGAAGTTTCCAAATCCACGTGACGACGGAAAGCTGTGCCAAAAATCTGCGAACCCCCTTTTCGCGAATCTGAAAGTGGTGAGCATGATCCCGAGTTCCTCAAGTCGAAACTTAGTTTAGGTCTAGGGGAGGGGGTTAAGGGTAATCGTAATGTGTTTTCCCTTTTACGATGTGCCGTGTGTTTCCCATTTCCATAGAGTTAAGTTTATAGATATGTGCATGCTTGTAGTTACTTTAATCTGTGCTTATGACATGTATTTTGTAATGCTGCAAACTGTATAATAATAAAAGCATCCATTTCGTGCTATTCAACCTGGTCTATTGAGTTTTTCTCTGCACTACAGTTCCCTGCACCTAAGTCCAAGGCCTAGAACCGTAGGGGAGAGTGGGTCGAACCACTCAAGGGTAATTATTGCACGAAGCCTGGTAGGAGACCAGAACGAGCAAGAGAAACCCCCTACACCCTCAGTACGGCCGCTCCGACTGTGCAGATCTCCCTCAATGCTGGCACTGGGGCAATGTCGGGAGTTTCAGAGAAGGCACGGGGGTAATTGAACAAGGGGAGAGCTTTTTCAGAGGGAGGGTCACAGTGCCTATCTATTCTAATCCCATTTTCCAGCACTTAGTCTGTAGCCTTGTATGCTATGGCATTTCAAGTGCTCATCTAAATGCTTCTTGAATGTTGTGAGGGTTCCTGCCTCTACCACCCTTTCAGGCAGTGAGTTCCAGATTCCAACCACTCTCTGGGTGAAAAAGGTTTTCCTCAAATCCCCTCTAAACCTCCTGCCCCTTACCTTGAAACTATGCCCCCTGGTTATTAACCCCTCTACTAAGGGGAATAGTCCCTTTCTATCTACCCTATCTATGCCCCTCATAATTTTGTACACCTCAATCAGATTCCCCCCTCAGCCTTCTCTGCTCTAAGGAAAACAACCCCAGCCTGTCCAGTCTCTCTTCATAGCTGAAACGCTCCAGCCCAGGTAACATCCTGGTGAATCTCCTCTGTACCCTCTGCAATGCAATCACATCCTTCCTATAGTGTGGCGACCAGAACTGCACACAGTATTCCAGCTGTGGCCTAACTAGCGTTTTGTACAGCTCCATCATAACCTCCCTGCTCTTATATTCTATGCCTCGGCTAATGAAGGCAAGTACCCATATTGTAAGATTCGAAATTTTCAGCAATAATCACGCAAGAAATCCGGATAAAATAAGAATGTTTATTGACCAAAGTAAGCTTGCACAGAAAAACCTTTGATAAAAGGGCATACAAAATGGCCGCCGGGCCCCGTGATCAGTTTTCTGGACCATTTTATTTCTGTTACTGCAAGCCAGACAGGCTTGTGGATTGAAGACAGTAAGCCCGCGAAAGCCAGTATCTGGGAACCGAAACTCAGGGAAACAGCATACATATTCAATGGATTCTAAGTACAGGATGGGGCCCATCAAGATATGGGCGGACAATGCAAAAACACTTATACCCATTTATTGTACCAAGGAGAAACCGTTTAACAGCCATCAAGGAAAATCTCCGGACCGATCAATATGCGAACCGAGTCGCGATGACAATGTAAAAGACATTAAAAGACATTATCGGCCAGGAAGGCCAGTTAAGTTATCACCGGCTCCCGTTACAAGACAAAGCGCCCCTGCAGAGATTTCTGCCCGCCAAAATTAATACAAAGACAGGACTATGATTTGGCGGGAGATAAGACTGTCCCAAAAGAGTATAACTATGGATTGAAAGTCCATCAAAGACTCAGAAAGGAAGAGCTTCTTCTACAAGGAACATTCGGAGGAAACACGATCGACGTTATCGGAGTGATCGACGGAACGAACGGACGAACGAAGGACGGACGGTGCCAGGATCGGCGCCTCTTCCACCCCGGTAGCTTCGGAATCGATGAAGACGCTTCGTCTTTTTAAAGACGCTTCGGACGGACAATTTCGGTGAAAAGACAACGTGGTCGGTGTTCAGCCAGACAAGGCTCGGTGACGACGGGAAGACGACGAGGGTGGCCCGGGTACTGGGGTCGGGAGATCATCGACGACCCAGGCCGAAGGAAAAGAAACCCTCTGGAAAGCCACCGAGCTAGGCGGGAGCGAGAAATGTCCTCGGCATACCATTCGGCCAGAGACCTTCAGATTCTCCCATTTGCATCCAGTTCTTCAACAGCTTTTAGCTGATCCAACCATGACGAGCGCTCATCGAGGCTGTATCTACTGCCCCATCGCCTGAGAGAAAAACAGACTGCGCCAGAAGTTTCCAAATCCACGTGACGACGGAAAGCGGTGCCAAAAGGCTGCGAACCCCCTTTTCACGATTTTGAGAGTGGTGAGCATGATCCCAAGTTCCCCAAGTCGAAACTTAGTTTAGGTATAGGGGAGGGAGTTAAGGGTAATCGTAATGTGTTTTCCCTTTTACGATGTGCCGTGTGTTCCCCATTTCCATAGAGTCAAGTTCATAAATTTGTGCATGATTGTAGTTACTTTAATCTGTGCCTATGACATGTATTTTGTAATGCTTCAAACTGTTTAAAAATAAAAGCATCCATTTCATGCTATTCAACCTGGTCTATTGAGTCCTTTCTCTGCACTACTGTTCTCTGCATCTACGTCCAAGGTCTAGAACCGTAGGGGGAGTGGGTCGAACCACTCAAGGGTAATTATCGCATGAAGCCTGGCAGGAGACCAGAACGAGCAAGAGAAACACCCTACAGAAATGGCGACCGCGGCAGGACCTTGGCAGCAGGAAAGTAGTGTGTTAGATCAAGGTCTGAATAAACGAAATGTGATGGATGAAAGAATAGCAGATTATGTTTTTGGAAAAGTCAACCTCACAAAACAATGGATATCTGACCTATTAAGGGATAGGCGCCTGCTAGACGCAGCCATCAAGTGGACAGCGGGTAAAGAGCATAAGAAATCTGTAGAAGAGGCGGTCTGGCTGATGTGCTACAAGAAGCAAGTCCAGCTTTTGGACCAGGTCGTTGCAGCACAGACAGCCCAGATCAAAGGGTTGCTTACAGACGTAGAGGAAAAAGTTGCGGGAGGTCAAAAACTGATTGAATCGCTTAACGCGCTGAATCAGGAACGCCACTCCATAATTCGCTGCCACGAAACCCGGGTAGAGTATATAAAATGTCAGGTCATTGAGGCCAAGGCCAGTGAGGGTAGAATGAGAGACAGGTGTTTCCATCTAGCTAAGCAAATAGAGGCCCAAGAGGAAAAACTTCTGGGAGCCAGGGCAGCCTATAAGATGGCCATGGAGGATAGATCTGAGAGCACCGACCACAGCGCTTGCCGCCGGGAGCAAGAGGACCTGAGAATGGCCCTAGCCAAGGCAAACGGGTTGGTGTGTCTCATAAACCCACCAGCAAGCCAGCTATTGCTAGCCAAGGAATCCAAAAGACCGATTCCACAAGAGATAGTTCGGGAACCAACCCCCGAACCCTCTGCGCCTCCTGCTTATGATGAGTCTTGGACTCCGGGGAAGGAGACGGAGACGGTAGAGGAAGAGATTCCAGAGGTAGAGCAACACCAGGTAGTAGAGTCGGGGCCGGTGCCGATGTGTCCAACCAGACACCGGAGGCTCGGTCCGAATGAAGACAATGGCGATGACGGACCCCTTGAGAGTCAGATCATAATGCCCCATAGCGCACGACAGCTAAGGGAAATGATAAGTCACATCCCAAAACTCTCCGAGTCAGGAGATCCCTCCGTGCATTTCAGGGACGTGGAGCAGACCGCAGCAGTCAATGACTGCGACGGGGTTGAACAGTCTAAAATGCTGCTGTTCTCCCTGGACAGCTCACTCCTCCAGTGTCTCCCTGACGAGAGCAAGAGAGGGCACAGGGACTATGAGTTGCTACGGGATGAGATCCTGGAGATTATAGGAGAGGGGGACGGAACTCCGTTCCTCCGTTTAGAAAAGACAGTGCAGCTAGAGGGAGAACTGCCACGGGTTTTCGCCGGAAGGTTGTGGCCCGTGTATCGGCGCAGCTGCCCGGGAGGACCGGAACGGAACGCGCTAAATAATGAACAAAGGGCTCATTGGCTTCGGTGCCTGGTAGCAGGTTGCTTGCCAGTAGTGAGGGAGCAGGCCAAAGCATGGTTTGACCCCACTAACGCCCGCTCCACGGAGGAACTAGTACTTGGTCAGCTCACGATCAGTTACAGGAACAACAAGGGTAAGAAAACGCCTGTTGTAAAAGGAAAGGTGCATGAGGTGAGGCCCGCAGCTTCTGCTAAAAAGGAATGGCATCAGGAGGGAAATCGCCCTCCCCAAGCCAACAGCAGTTGTTACGGGTGTGGGAAGGAGGGTCATTGGCGCAAGGACGGTAGGAATCCATGGAAGGATAAGAGAGAGAGAGCGTTCGCCGCAGCCCAAGCCCGAGCCTAAGCCCAAGTCCTAGCCCACGGCCAGATCATTGTCCCAACACCCGTCCAAGCCCAAGCCCAGACCGCTGCCCCAGCACCAGTCCAGAACCCAACCGTAGCCCCTGCCCCAACCACAGGGGGTGGTGCGGTTGTGGATCCCGCTGCGATCGAGTCAGTCTTGGAGACTATGCGTCCTCTGATGACCTGGCAGGGGAAGGTAGCGGTCGCCAACAGCCCTATCGCTCCCGAGACCCCAACCGAAACACCTAAATGACTGACGCCTGCGCAGCCCGTCTACTTGTGTCCGCTCCGCTATGACGCCTGGAGAAGACCTGTGGTGGAGATGGAGGTGGAAAGACAAAAGGGTAGTTACCTGTTGGATACGGGAGCTTCGTGTACCGTGATCCACACAGATAAACCTTTTGCCTCACCTCTGTCCGCCCAGGCTCCATACTTAGTAGCGGGCTTCACAGGCAAAGAACAGGCTGGCGCGTACTCCCTCCCGCTCTCCATTCAGTTGGGAGCACTCCACACCACATGGACGTGCATCCTATTGAAGTGGAGTGAGGGGGGTGGAAAAGGCATCCTCGGGGCTGATTTCTTGGTGGAACACGGGATCCTCGTGGACCTGAGAAATCACTGTCTCTGGGGAGCCGAGAGCGGTTTAGGTAAGGTAGTCGTAATCCCAGGGAAGGAAGAAAAGGGGGCCCTGTGCACTATGAAGCCGTCAGGAGGTTACGATATCGAGCTCATGGTAGCGAACGTCCCAACGGACTTGCAGGCGTGCGTGTCGGAAAATCTGACCGCGTTTGCCACCCACAAGCACGACTGTGGGAGAGTCACTGGGTTTGAAGTCAGCGTAGACGGGGACCCCATGATCCGACCCCAAAAGCAGTATAATTTCCCCAAGGAGGAAGAACCCGACATGGAGACGGCAATATCTTCATTGGTGCAGCAGGGCGTATTGAGAACAATAGCCACTCACGTGAACTCCCCATTATGGCCGGTAAAGAAGCCGGACAATTCATGGAGAGCCACGGTGGACTACAGAGTCCTCAATAGTAACATCCCAGCCTGCGCGCCCACGGTAGCAGCAGTTGCAGACCTAATAGGGAGTATTCCAGCATCGGCGACCACGTTCACGGTGCTGGACATCTCGAACAGTTTCTGGTCCATTCCGCTGCGGCGGGAGGATCAGTACAAGTTTGCCTTTACTTTCAAAGGGCAACAGTACACTTGGAACTGCTTACCACAGGGTTTTCACAACAGCCCCAGCATTTTCCATCAATGCATGGCGGGGAGTTTAAAAGAGTTTAGCCAGCCCAACCAGATAGTACAGTATGTGGACGACCTACTTGTAAAGTCTGTGGGTTGTTTAGTTAATTAATACACAGACTCCAAGAGTAACTTAAAACAGGACTTTACTATTCGAAGGTCAGGGCGAATCTGCTCAATACTTCCTGACACAGCACTTATATACCGGTGTGGTCACCGTCGGTATTACAGTATACAGAAGCCAACAAAGTAGTGCAACACCTAACGTAGTTCTCTTAAAGGTGGACGGTTACATACAATAGTTCTCTTAAAGGTAGACGGTACATACACTACAATCCTCCCTTTTTAGCTTACAACATACTGATTCCCCATTAAACATGCATTATAACATATATACAACTTTATGCAAGACAGTTCACAGATTCAGTCTCTCTGGAGGTTTCCGGACTCTGTCCGGATAACGCCTCGGTGGTGTCGTAACTTCCGGCGGGGTAGTAGGTGCTTCTGGCAAGGTCGATTCGGCTTGAAGGACAGTGTCAGGTTCATCTGATTCCAGTATTACCAGATCGGAGGTAGGTGTTCTGGGTATCTCTGTCTCAACATTAACCGTGTAAGGTGGTGGAGTAGGTTGGCCATTTGTGGCTGACCCTATGATCTGGTCAACATGGCGCCTTATTATACAGTCCCCAATGTCCACCGTATACATCAACGGCCCTAGCCTTTTTCCGATAGTTCCAGGCTGCCATTTCTCGGTACGGTAGTCCCGGGCCAAAACTTGTTGACCTATCTGAAAAGATCTAGTTGGCCTTTCATTCATGCCCTGGAATTGTCGGTTCTCTACGTCCCTTCTGACGTTTGGCTTAAGCAAATCCAGCCGGCATCTTAGTCGTCTATTAAAAAACATCATGGCGGGAGTTTGATTTGTGACCGCATGTGTTGCATTCCTGTACGCCAACAAGAAGCTATCCACCTTATGTTGTAAGTTAATGGCTTCATTACCCATGGCCTTTATGGCCTTCTTGAAGGTCTGGACAAACCTTTCAGCCAATCCATTGGAGGCGGGATGGTATGGGACTGACGTGTAGTGCTTAACCCCATTGCTCTTTAAGAATTTCTTGAATTCTTCGGACACAAATTGCGGTCCATTATCAGAACAGATCTGTTCCGGCAGCCCATTCCTAGCAAACATGGTCCTTAACACTGTGATGGTTTTTTCCGTGGTGGTGGTGGACATCTTTATTACCTCCGGCCACTTGGAGTGTGCATCCACCGCTATTAGAAACATTGAGTCCATAAATGGACCAGCAAAGTCGATATGTACCCTTTGCCAAGGAGATGAGGGCCACTCCCATGGATGCAGAGGAGCCTGTGGTGGCGCGTTTTGGACCTTCTGGCATCCTAGACAGCTCTTAGTGATTTCTTCGATGTCCCCATCAATGCCTGGCCACCACACAAACGCTCTTGCTAGGTTCTTCATTTTCACTCCACCCAGATGTCCCTCGTGCAGCTCCTTTAACACCTTCTGTTGAAGTTTGGGTGGAATCACCACTCTAGATCCACACATCAGGGTTCCTCGACACACTGACAGCTGTTCTTTTCTCTGCGAAAATGCTGGCAGCGTTGGTTCGCCCTGTGCTGGCCATCCCTCCACCGTTAAATCATAGACTCGTGAGAGAGTCGGGTCATTTCTTGTTTCGTTTTCGATCATCGAATTTGTTACTGGTAGACATTCCACTATGGATGAGTGGAACATCTCTACCGGGTCCACTGTAGTCGCTTCTTCTACTATCGGCAATGGCAAGCGCGATAACCCATCAGCATTTCCATGCTGTTTGGACCTTTTGTATTCGATGTCATATTGGTGTGCCCCAAGTAACATGGACCACCTCTGTAACCTTTGCGCTGTCATGGTGGAAACGGCCTTGTTAGGGTTGAATATGGACACCAACGGCTGGTGGTCTGTCAGTAATGTGAACTTCTTGCCCTGCAGATAATGATTGAATTTCCTTACGCCCCACACAAGGCTGAGGGCCTCCCTATCTATTTGAGCATAATTTCGCTCCGCGGAGGTCAATGATCGGGACGCGAATGCCACTGGCCTTTCCGAGCCATTTGGTAACTTGTGTGAAAGTACTGCTCCAATTCCATAGGGGGAAGCATCACAAGCTAGACGGAGAGGTAACGTTGGGTTGAAATGAGCCAACACTTCTTCAGAGGTAATCAACGCCTTGCTTCTGCGAAAGGCCTTTTTACATTCCTCACTCCACTTCCATGGTACTTCTTTCCGCAACAGAGCATTCAGCGGATGCAGCACCGTGGATAGATTCGGCAGAAACTTGTGATAATAATTAATCAACCCCAAGAATGATCTTAACTGTGATACGTTTTCCGGAGCGGGGGCCTTCACGACAGCTTCTATCTTGTCAGGTGACTTGTGCAGCCCCTCTCGGTCAATGACATGACCGCAGTACGAGATCCGTTTTTGGAAGAACTCACATTTCTTGCGATTAACTCGAAGGCCATATTCCTTCAACCTAGTGAGCACCAGTTTCAAATTTGTGAGGTGTTCTTCCTCGTCTTCTCCCGTAATCAGGATATCGTCTAAGTAACACTGCGTGCTTGGAATTCCTTGTAATACCTGCTCCATGGCCCTCTGCCAAATTGCTGGAGCCGAAGCTACCCCAAAAACCAGTCTATTATAACGATACAAGCCTCTGTGTGTGTTGATGGTGAGGTACTGACGTGACTCTTCCTCGACTTCCATTTGTAAGTATGCCTGTGCCAGGTCTATCTTGGTGAAGTGTTTCCCTCCAGCCAACGAAGCAAAGATATCTTCAATCCGCGGAAGCGGGTATTGTACCGTGTGAAGCACCGGATTCACTGTGATCTTGAAGTCTCCGCAGATGCGGACCTTCCCCGGTCCCCCTGGCTTGTTACTTGGTGAAGACTTCATGACGGGAACAATGGGCGTGGCCCACTCACTCCAGTCCACTTTTGACAGTACCCCTGATCGTTCAAGTTCTTCCAGTTCTGCCTCCACAGCAGGTCGTATCGCGTAAGGTACCGATCTGGCTTTGAAAAATTTTGGGCTTCCATGTTCTGCAATCTTAACCTTTGCTTTAATTCCTCGCAGTGTTCCCAGTCCTTGCTGGAATACCTCTTTAGCTTCGTCTAATATTCTGGACAACCGTTCAGGTTTGACATCTTCCTTTCCGGAATCTACCGTCATGGTGTTTAGTGAATGCCAGTCTATCTTTATTTTCCTGATCCACTCCCGTCCCAGAAGTGGTGGACCTCCCTCAGGCAACACATACAGGTCCATCCTTTGGTGCTCTTTGTCCTTGTATCTCACCTTGACTTCTATCTTTCCGATGGGGTATACTTTGTGCCCCGTGTATGTCTTCAATACTAGTTCCGTATCCCGTAGGGGAATATGCTTGAATAACTTTTTATAATCATGCTCATTCATGACCGTCAACGCCGATCCGGTGTCCACTTCCATTTTCACTTGGACTTTTGCAATCTGTAGTGTGATCCAGATAGCTTGTCGGTCAGCTTCATTACTCACATTGTGAATTCTCAGACTATCCAGTTCCTTGCAGTTGGAGTGTGAGTCCGAATTCTGTTCTTCCGGACTCTTCCTAGTCACCTCATGTACCTTCCTGTACCTCTTTTGTGGTGACTCATTATTGTTGGCCTTCTTCCCTGACCGGCATACCTTAGCTATGTGACCGAGCTTGCCACATTTCCTACATTCCTGGTTTTTAAACCAGCATTGGTTCTGGTCGTGTGTTGTCTTCCCACAACGATAGCATTTCGTTGTACCCGAAGTAATTTGCTGCACCCTGAGTGCCGCTGCCTTTAGCTGCATTTCCGCCATTCCTTTCGCTGCGGCTTCGTTCGATGCAGCAATAAGGACAGCCTTCTCAAGTGTAAGATCGTTCTCTTCGAGCAGTCGTTTTTGTGTTTCTTCCTTCGACATTCCGCACACGAATTTGTCTCGCAACGCCTCTGTCAGATTCCCTCCAAACTGGCAGTGTTTCGCTAGTCTACGCAATTCGACCAAGTATTCTGTGTTGCTTTCGTCTTTCCTTTGCGTTCTCGCATAGAATTTGAATCGTTCCGCCAACATCAACGGTGTGGGGTTCAAGTGATCCTTCAGAACAGTCACAATCTCATCGAAAGTCTGATCCGCCGGTTTAGCTGGTGCTAGTAGATGCTTCAAGAGCCCGTATGTCTTCGCGCCCATCGAGTTTAGCAAGGTTATAGCTTTGTCATCTTCTTCTATTTTATTGGCCTCACAATAGATCTCAATGCGTTCCACATACATGGCCCAGTCTTCTACCTCAGAATTAAAATCATTGATGTTACCCCGCTTAGGCATCTTCCTCTCTTCCTGATAACACCACCAATTATTTCTTTAAATTTTTTTAAAATTTTTTTCCAAGATGGCGGTTCCCGCGAAAATGGCGGTTTCCCGCGCTTATCTTCTCTCCCCGCCCACTTCAATGGCGGTTCCCCGCTTCTGTCTTCTTCTCCGCCTAATGGCGGCTTCCCGCGTTTCTTCCCCTGGCGGGAGGGGTACACTTTCCCCACGGGCGACGGCCGCTGGCTTTCAGGTTCACAGCCTGCGCGTCGGCTTCAGTGCTTTCCCTTTTCTCGGCAGGGCAACTGGCGCTGGGTACACCCCGTTGACGGCGAACAGTTTCAGCTGCTGGGCTGGCTCTCGCTCAGTTCCCCTTGCTCGGGCTCTGTCTCTCTCCCGCTCGCTCGGCTCTACCAGCGCTGGGTACACCCCGTTGACGGCGAATAGTTTCAGCCGCTGGACTGGGTCTCGCTCAGTCTCCCTTGGTCGGCTCTGCCTCTCCCGCTCGCTCGGCTCCCAATCGCGCCTCCCAGCCCTCTCGCAGTCCGGTGCTTCCCTCCCCGGCTGCGGCTGAGTTTTTATATCTTCCCGCGCCTACGCTCCCGGTCGCAGCGCTTCGTGGCTTCGGTCGCTGCCCGGCCTTTTTCGCCGGTCGCGGTCTAGCTGTCTCACGACGCCGTTGCGTCCCCAGCCTGTCTGTACCGCGGCTTCCTTGCTCCACGCTGCCCCAGTCTCAGCGCCTCTGGGCCCGACTTCTGTCCGGCTCCTTTCCCCCTCGACCGTGGTCGAGTGCACCGCCCTTATCCTCCGGTTATTCTTTTTACTTTTCCCTTACTCACAGTCACCGTGGCCACCTTGCTTCTCGTGCTGATCGGCTCACTCCTCACCATGGCAGAAGGGACAGTCAGTGCCTGTTGCTGATGGAAGTCTTTGTCTCTGAATTCTTCCTCCTTTCCAGCTCTGCAGACTCGAGTTTTCTCCCAGCAGAATGACGAGGGCGGTTGCCTCTTCTCGACGCTCGTTAACTGCTTCGGAATTATTGTTGCCGCAGGGTACGATCGGACTCGTCGCCACTGTAAAGTCTGTGGGTTGTTTAGTTAATTAATACACAGACTCCAAGAGTAACTTAAAACAGGACTTTACTATTCGAAGGTCAGGGCGAATCTGCTCAATACTTCCTGACACAGCACTTATATACCGGTGTGGTCACCGTCGGTATTACAGTATACAGAAGCCAACAAAGTAGTGCAACACCTAAAGTAGTTCTCTTAAAGGTGGACGGTTACATACAATAGTTCTCTTAAAGGTAGACGGGTACATACACTACACTACTCCTGTTCACGGACACAAGGGAGGAGCACGGCCCACTATTAGCCGAATTGTTGGGACTGTTAGAAAGGAAGGGTTTCAAAGTAAACCCGAAGAAAGCCCAGATCGGCCAGCAGGAAGTCAAATTCCTGGGTCTGGCCATCCGCGCTGAGGAAAGAGCCATAGATAAGGCCAGAAGGGAATCAATACAAGATCTGCCGATCCCCAACACAGTAACGGGTGTAAGGTCCTTTTTGGGATTGACCGGGTACTGCAGAGATTTCATCGAGGACTATGCTGCCACGGCAGCCCCGCTACTTCGACTCTTACACAAGGGAGTCGAGTGGTCTTGGGATGAGGGGTGCCAGGCAGCATTCGAGAAGTTGAAAAGAGATCTGCAGACCGCGCCAGCCCTAGGGGCCATAGATGGGGGAGAGGAGTTCTTCCTGGAGGTAGCCGCTAGTGGGGACAGCCTGAGCGCAGTGTTGCTCCAGGAGCGGCACGGCAAGCTGAGACCAGTAGTTTATTCCTCCAGGGGGCTCACGGATGTAGAGAGGAGTTTCTCCAATTGCGAACGGCATCTCCTGGCCACGCATTGGGCTGTGAACAGATCAGTGATCTTCACAGGAACCTCTCCCATCACGCTCCTCACCCATCACACCCCCACAAAGATGCTTCTGGATGGAAGGATTAAGGATGGGACCGTAAGCAGCGCTCGGATTGCGCGCTGGACCCTCCTCCTTTCCCAGATGGATCTCAAAGTTAAAGGCCTTTGCGTGCCAAGGCTCGCAGCCAACATGGCATATCCCGGAACAGCCCATCGGTGTTCCGTAGAGGGGGTATGGGAGGTCAACATAGGTTTACGGGCCGGGATACACCCCACAGGCCGCGAAATCTACGTAGACGGTTCTAGCACTGTATCTGCTGGCGAACGACTCACAGGGTGTGGAGTTTATGACCCTGCGGCAAACATTGCCCTGGCGATTAAGCTCCCCAGCACTATGAGCACACAGCAGGCTGAACTGTCCGCGGTGGCGTACGTGGTTACCCACCCCGAGATTTTCCCAACCCCATACACGATTTGCTCAGACAGCATGTTCACATGCAATTCGTGTACAGAGTACCTCACCATCTGGTCCCGACGCGGATATACCTCCGCGGACGGGCGGCCTTTAACAGTTAAGCCCTTGCTGGAGAAGATCCTGGCAGCTGTGGGTGAGGAAGGGGAGGTGTTCATCCATAAGGTGAATGCTCATTCCACCACAGAACCCCGCAGTCAGGGCAACCAGCAGGCGGATGCGCTAGCCAGGGAGGGTGCCCGCAACGGCATTCTCTGGGACCCCTATGAACCCGGACCCATGGCGGCGATTCAAGGCAGGGAGGGAATTCCTGGGAACACAGGGGTGACACCGCCCCCAGACCTAAAGACCGTCCAAACCCTGGATCCCGCCCTAAAAACAGTCCTAAAAGCCATCACAGAAGGCAAGCAGGTAGAGGGTCCATACAGTACGCAGCCCTCACAGTCAAAGAAGGCATGCTGTTCCGAGAGGAGCAGTGGGTTGTGCCGCAGCAGCACCAGAGGGAATTCCTGCAACTGGCCCACGAGGGTCCAGGAGCGGGACACCCCGGGCCTGAGGTCACCTGGCAACGGGTAGAGCAGGCGGGATGGTGGCCGGGACTTCGGGACGATGTCCGCGAATTCTGCACAAGCTGTCTTGTGTGCGCTGCAAACAACCCAGACCCCCACAAAAGGAAGGTGCCCATGGGGCACATCAGGAGGGTAGAGGGACCATGGCAGTCGATTCAGGTCGACTACATAGGGCCCCTGGCCACTGCCCAGGGAGGCTATAAGTACTGCCTTGTCCTGGTAGATGTGTTCACCAAATGGGTAGAAGCTTTCCCGTGCAGAACAGCTACGGCACTGGGTACTGCTAAGATCTTGATTCGGGAAGTGTTCTCACGGTGGGGACTCCCCCGTTTTGTAGAGTCAGACCAAGGGAGTCAGTTCACTGGTCAAGTAATGCAGAACGCCCTCATGCTCTTGGGCATTGAGGGGAAGTGGCACGTAGCATACAATCCCCAGTCATCCGGGATTGTTGAACGCATGAATCGGACCCTCAAGGAAAAGCTGAGGAAAGAGACAATGGGCTCGCCCCAGAAATGGGCGGAGGTCCTGCCTTTAGTCCTCATGGGGATCCGAGCCAGCCAGTCCAAAAGTACGGGGTATTCCCCGCACTAATTAATGACTGGAAGGATCATGCGAACCCCCACCCATGTACTAGCCCCGGTGCTCACTGAGGGCCAGCTCCGAGAGGTGAAACGAGACAAATTCGTCCAAACCCTTTTGGAGCGCCTGAAACAGATTTATGGGCAGGCGACTGAGAACATGGGAAAACAGCACCAGGGAAATCGACTGTTACTGAAACCTCGTAAGCAACAAGAGTGGGTAGTCGGAGACCAGGTCATGGTCCGAAACTACGCCAGGGTAGGGAGTTTTGAACCATTGTACATGGGGCCTTACAGCATTGTGGACAAGGCCAGCCCCATGGTTTATGCAGTGAAGGTGCCCCGACGTACCAAATGGTTTCACATTAACCAGTGTAAACTGTTTAAACCGGGTGCACAAGGGCCATCAAAGGGGACCAGGTCTGAGAACAAAGATCCTCAGCCGGTAACAGAGTCACAGACCACACAGGCTGGAACAGTAGCCTGCGTGAAGGGAGAGGCCATCCCATTGGAGTGGGAGGTCTCCCCTTTTGAATGGGATTCGGACAAGGAAGAGCCCGAACAGCTCGACCTCGCCTTAGACCCAATCACGGAGGAGGAAGAGTCAGAGGACGACGATCCCGCCCTCGACTCAAGCTTAGGGGAGGTAGGGAATGGGGGCGGAGACTCACTACCTGTAGGGACAGGTGAGGCGGAGTCGGAAGCCACAAATCCCGACCCCGGGGGGGCAGAGCCTGAGGGAGGGGAGCTGGAGCCGGCAGCTGTGGAGGAACCACAGGCTGTGACGGTGAAAGTCCCGACCCCCGGTCCATCAGCCCCGGGAGCCCAACCCAAAGCAGCCCCTCGTAGGTCGGCTCGAGCGCCCCAGCCCAGAAAGTTTTGGCCAGATTCTCCCCATTTTTCCCAGCCACGGTTTAGAGCAGCCCCAGGAAGGCATGGTTCCCGTTCAACAGCGACAGGCTGCGGGGGATCAAAGCCGAGGGCCAGTGCAGCCCCACCGCAGGGTGTGGCGCGCGACAGCCCTCACAGGGATTAGGCAAGCCGCCCCGCGGAGGGCGGCGCTGTACATAAGTTAAGTTAGGTAATTATGGTGATAGTTTTAGGAATATGTAGTATACGGTGTTAAGCAATGTTAAGAGTACAATTTTGAAGTCTGCCCGGTATGTGTTTGTTTGGGAGCGGGGTCCAGGAACCCGCGCGTCCATTTAATTAGGCCAGCACCTATTGGGAGCCCGGCTACATCATTTTATTGGTTACAGAAACCTGGGATATGATGAAAAAGATTCTCATCGTGTTCGTGGCGATCGGGTGCGGGTGGGCCTACTGAGGCCGCACCAAGGACGTCATCATCTTCGGCTGCTCCGCGGACATGGCCCCCATTGCAACGGATGGGACAGGGGAGCGAGAGGTTGAGGAAACCGCCACCTACTTCCACCAAGGGAGATGGCCAGGTTGGCTGGGAACGAATTCCACGGAATACTCCAGCAATTTCGGTTTTGCCTACCAGGAGACTTCGTTAACGTGCCCTCGGGTGAGGATCCTTGCACCCAGAGTCAGCGTTACCGTGGGAAAGAGGATCTGTCTGGTGTGTAATGGGAACGTACCACTAAGGCGATGGTGGTGGCTGCGAAAGCTGGAAAAGGACATGAGAAACTCTACGGTCGAGTGGGAGCGACTGGGTAATAATACCCATCGGACTATTACGGGGACTCACGGACAATTACGTGTGTGTTGGGACAAATGGTGGGAACCAGATGAAGGAATATATGTCTGTATGTGGGGCTCGAGACACGTTTGCCCCAAGGGCGTATCCATCTTCTTCCAGAGGCAGTGGCAGGATGAAGGAACGGGGATGAGATGGGATGTCAGCACTCGAGCGTGCGGAGCCCCATACTCCCCTATTCCGGTAAACGCCACCGAATTCATCACCCGCCCATGCAAGCCCCTGCCCACGCTTCCGGTAGCACTAGCCCAGAAAGAAGGGTGCCCAACCACCACCAAGGGACCCGGGAACGGTTTAGTATTGGTACCCACCGGTCAGGTGCTGTACCAAGGGGTACACTATGCGGTGGCCTCAGTGATTTAAAATCTCACTGAGGTACGATTGCCGGAGTGGTGTCCCAAAGAAACGGAGCAATTATACCAGGTCCTGTTAACCCGAATGTTTAGACAGTTTTACGAATTTGACTTTGCCGACATCGACAAAGACAAATTATACACCACACCACCAGAAGTTTTGGATTGAGTCGGGAGGCAAAGAAGGGGTACAGTAAATGATATATTCACTGCTTTTAATACCGGGACATCTGTCGTCAACGCTCTAGATAGCGTGGAGCTGCAGACACAGATCAACGGTTTAAAAGCCCAGTTAAGAAACATACTGACGGACGAAAATAAGGTAGTGAGTTCTGAGTTACAAGAGGATCAGGCCATGACACTACACTTTAAGGAAATAATAGCTGAGCTGGAGAAACACGTGAGAACGGTAAATGCGCTCATTAAGGAGGATCGGAATGCGTCCGATCAAGCTGCGCAAAACGAGGCCTGTGTGCTATACGGGGCGTGGTTACTGGGCGAGGGCCGCAGTAATCTTGAGGATTTAAAACAGGGTTTGGTCCCGTCCTGGATCAGCAACAAGCACTTGCAAGCGCTCCACCCTTTTGAGAATGCATTAAGCCCGTGCCAGCTCAGACTAACTGCAGAAGCGTACCCAGTCCCAGTGGACTGCGGACGTTCAAATCATACTATCATGGGAATAGTGGTAAGAATGCCGGTGTTGGGTCCCGCAGCAAAGCCCGCTCCGGTATACAGGGTAGAGAACATTGGAGTCATTCAGGGGGGCACACACATTCGTTACGCAGTGGTCCCGCCTTACATCATCAGATGGGAGCGTACGATGACAGGCACCGACCTCTCGGGATGTCGGAGCCGGGGAGCACACATCATCCTGTGTCCCCAGCACTTGAATGCCTTTTTGAAACCACAGTGCGGGTTCAGAACCGCTAGCGCGAAGCCGATAAATTGCACCATGGAGGCAATGGCAGAGGGCCATGTGCCCCCGCAGGTAGCATATATTGGGGGTGGGACATACTGCGTCACCACTGCAGCGCCTCACTACCGCTACGGACAACACGAGTGGTGTTCGATCAGTGATAGCAGTTTCTGTTTCAAACCAAGGGCCGAGGTTCAAGTGGCACAACAACGAATTGTCCCCATTCCTGCACCCTCCACCGTTCACCTCACTGTCAAAGAAAATTTCACGGACTTGCAACGATTCGTCGCGCATTTTGGTTATGTCATTCCCCCTCTTCCCGAACACCTCACTAAGATTTTAAAAGCCGTTATAGTTTCACAGAAACATTTTTACACACTGGAGCAGAAGACTTTAGAGGTAGGAAAAGACATATTGGACATAACCATCCCACCATGGTGGGACTTGTTCACTAACATAGAGGTCCCGGCCTGGATTAGAATAGCATCCCACATCCCAGTAGTGTGTCAGGTTTTAATTGTGATATTTTTGCTTTTCGTGCATTGCAAAAGAGGCAAACGCCTCCAGAGGCATGAGAACACAGGAGAATGGAGAGAACGCTATGTGCGAATGGGGGAAGAAGACACCCCACTTTAAGCTGCTAGTATTGAAGGTTAAGCGTCCCTCCATTTTTAGATTTTGGCCATTTGCGTGTTTTGTTTCTGGTTTTAAGGACATGAATATTATTATGTTATTAGCCGTTCTTAAGTTTTTTTGGATTAATAAAAGGTGTATGCAGGTGGTGCAAGGGGGCATCAACCCCTGCACATCTGACAGATGAATGTGTTATAGTTTAAGAAATGCTGCCGATGATTGTCCAAATGTGCAAAAGGTAATTTTTCGTTTTTTTCGGAAATGGGAACTGCATGTGTCGTGAGGGTCATAGATAGTTAAGTGCCAGGAATGTTTGGTTGTGGGGGATCAGGGAAAATTTGCTCACCAAGGATTATTGATACTTTAAGCAAGCTATCAGTATCACAGGGGGGCCTGTAAGATTCGAAATTTTCAGCAATAATCACGCAAGAAAACCAGATAAAATAAGACTGTTTATTGACCAAAGTAAGCTTGCACAGAAAAACCTTTGATAAAAGGGCATACAAAATGGCCGCCGGGCCCCGTGATCAGTTTTCTGGACCATTTTATTTCTGTTACTGCAAGCCAGACAGGCTTGTGGATTGAAGACAGTAAGCCCGCGAAAGCCAGTATCTGGGAACCGAAACTCAGGGAAACAGCATACATATTCAATGGATTCTAAGTACAGGATGGGGCCCATCAAGATATGGGCGGACAATGCAAAAACACTTATACCCATTTATTGTACCAAGGAGAAACCGTTTAACAGCCATCAAGGAAAATCTCCGGACCGATCAATATGCGAACCGAGTCGCGATGACAATGTAAAAGACATTAAAAGACATTATCGGCCAGGAAGGCCAGTTAAGTTATCACCGGCTCCCGTTACAAGACAAAGCGCCTCTGCAGAGATTTCTGCCTGCCAAAATTAATACAAAGACAGGACTATGATTTGGCGGGAGATAAGACTGTCCCAAAAGAGTATAACTATGGATTGAAAGTCCATCAAAGACTCGGAAAGGAAGAGCTTCTTCTACAAGGAACATTCGGAGGAAACACGATCGACGTTATCGGAGTGATCGACAGAACGAACGGACGAACGAAGAATGGACGGTGCCAGGATCGGCACCTCTTCCACCCCGGTAGCTTCGGAATCGATGAAGACGCTTCGTCTTTTTAAAGACGCTTCGGACGGACAATTTCGGTGAAAAGACAACGTGGTCGGTGTTCAGCCAGACAAGGCTCGGTGACGACGGGAAGACGACGAGGGTGGCCCAGGTACTGGGGTTGGGAGATCATCGACGACCCAGGCCGAAGGAAAAGAAACCCTCTGGAAAGCCACCGAGCCAGGCGGGAGCGAGAAAGGTCCTCGGCATACCATTCGGCCAGAGACCTTCAGATTCTCCCATTTGCATCCAGTTCTTCAACAGCTTTTAGCTGATCCAACCATGACGAGCGCTCATCGAGGCTGTATCTACTGCCCCATCGCCTGAGAGAAAAACAGACTGCGCCAGAAGTTTCCAAATCCACGTGACGACGGAAAGCGGTGCCAAAAGGCTGCGAACCCCCTTTTCGCGATTTTGAGAGTGGTGAGCATGATCCCAAGTTCCCCAGGTCGAAACTTAGTTTAGGTATAGGGGAGGGAGTTAAGGGTAATCGTAATGTGTTTTCCCTTTTACGATGTGCCGTGTGTTCCCCATTTCCATAGAGTCAAGTTCATAAATTTGTGCATGATTGTAGTTACTTTAATCTGTGCCTATGACATGTATTTTGTAATGCTTCAAACTGTTTAAAAATAAAAGCATCCATTTCATGCTATTCAACCTGGTCTATTGAGTCCTTTCTCTGCACTACTGTTCTCTGCATCTAAGTCCAAGGTCTAGAACCGTAGGGGGAGTGGGTCGAACCACTCAAGGGTAATTATTGCACGAAGCCTGGCAGGAGACCAGAACGAGCAAGAGAAACCCCCTACAATATGCCTTTTTAACTACCTTATCTACCTGTCCTGCTGCCTTCAGGGATCTATGTAAATGCACACCAAGGTCCCTCTGATCCTCTGTCCTTCCTAGGGTCCTACCATTCATTGTGTATTCCCTTGCCTTGTTAGTCCTCCCAAAATGCATCACCTCACACTTTTCAGGGTTAAATTCCATTTGCCACTGTTCTGCCTATCTGACCAACCCCTCTATATTGTCCTGTAGCCTGAGGCTTCCCTCCTCACTATTTACCACTCTACCAATTTTCGTGTCATCTGCAAACTTACTGATCATACCTCCTACATTCATATCTAAATCATTAATGTACACTACAAACAGCAAGGGACCCAACACCGATCCCTGCGGTACACCACTGGACACAGGCTTCCAGTCATAAAAACAACCTTCGACCATCACCTTCTGCCTCCTGCCACTAAGCCAATTTTGGATCTAATGTGCCAAATTGCCGTGGATCCCATGGGCTCTTACCTTCTTGACGAGTCTCCCATGCGGGACTTTGTCTAAAGCCTTACTGAAGTCCATGTAGACTACATCAACTGCATTACCCTCATCCACACACCTAGTCACCCCCTCGAAAAATTCAATCACATTGGTTAGACATGATCTCCCCCTGACAAAGCCATGCTGACTATCCTTGATCAATCCTTGTCTCTCCAAGTGGAGACTAATTCTGTCCCTCAGAATTTTTTCTAGGCCTGGTAGCACTGCCATTAAGAAGTATCACCATGGCGAACTTCGACCCTAGTGCTGAGTTCAGTGCTGGGTCCTAAGCTCACCAGGTAAACCCAGTGTGAATACAGACTCACAGAGTAGCTGTCAGCACCTGTTAAAGGGACACACACATTGTTCATGTAAGTTTGCATTTAAGCTTTTGGACTGTTTTTTATAAAATTTTGCTGAAGTAGTGGCTTGTTGCAATAGATGATAAAAGTTTTTTAAGTGTGTAGGGAGTGCTGCTGAATGTTTGCAAGGCCTCGGATAGTAAAGGAAGGCCTCTGAGAAGACAAAAAATGCTGCAAATACTCAGTAGGTCAGGCAACATCCGTGGAGAGAGAAACAGAGTTCACGGTCGGGAACCTGCTGTCAAAACATGCCCACCTGCATTTCCTGATGTCAGGTTTGCCAGCGCTGAGCCGTCCCAACAGGCAGCGGCGGGGGACCCAATTCAAATCATTAACAATGCTTTTTTCCCCAGCTTTTTGAATTTGACAGGTTGCCCACCAGTTTCCTGCAGTGCCTAGACCTTGTCTTTGAAGCTGAGGCAGGAGGTCACTGGCCATTGGATCAGATGTGGAGTTGACAGCTTCAGATGTCAAGTCAAAGCTCCCCACTGATTGAGAAATGTTCCCTTAACCACTAGCTTCTCTAAACTGCATTTCCACTACAGATTCACAAGTCTCCATCCAGTCTGACTTCATTACCTCTCCCACCATTGACAGATCGCTTCTGTCATCTCTGTTTCACCTGCCATCTATTCCATCAGCATGGGTGTACTTTATATTGTCTCACCTTGGTCCTCAGAATCTGACCACGATCAGCCCCAACACCAGCATCACCAGGCACACCAGCAGCACCAACAATCACACCAACCTTCTCCGCAATCACCTGATGCTGCACAGAACAGAGGGCATCAGCACCCGACCAGATTTCTGCCCGGGACGCCAGGGATGGCCTCAACAATGCCACATTTACTTCACTTGACGCTGCACACCCTGGCTGCCACATGATGTGCCAAGTTGGCACCATCCCACACCAACAACATAATGCATCCCTACAATGCCCAAGCCATAGAAAAGCAGAGTGTTTTTTGAATGTTGAGAGATTGGGAAATATTGGTATTCAGAGGGACCTGGGTGTCCTTGTACATGAATCATTGAAAGTTAACATGCAGGTACAGCAAGTAATTAGGAAAGCAAATGGTATGTTGGCCTTTATTACACGAGGATTTGAGTATAAGAGTAAAGACGTCTTACTGCAATTATATAGGGCCCTGGTGAGACCACACCTGGAGTACTGTGTACAGTTTTGGTCTCCTTACCTAAGGAAGGATATACTTGCCATAGAGGGAGTGCAACGAAGGTTCACCAGACTGGTTCTGGGATGGGGGGATTGTCCTATGAGGAGAGATTGAGTAGACTAGGCCTATATTCTCTGGGGTTTAGAAGACTGAGAGGCGATCTCATTGAAACATACAAAATACTTACAGGGCTTGACAGGTTAGTTGCAGGGAGGATGTTTCCGCTGGCTGGGGAGTTTAGAACCAGGAGTCACAGTCTCAGAGTATGTGTCGGCCATTTAGGACTGAGATGAGGAGAAATTTCTTCACTCAGAGGGTGGTGAATCTTTGGAATTCTCTACCCCAGAGGGCTGTGGAGGCTCAGTCATTGAGTATATTCAAGACAGAGATCGACAGATTTTTGAATATTAAGGGAATCAAGGGATATGGGGATAGTGCAGGAAAGTGGAGATGAGGTAGAAGATCAGCCATGATCTTATTGAATGGCGGAGCAAGCTGAAAGGGCCAAATTGCTTACTCCTGCTCCTGTTTCTGATGTTCTTATGTTCTTATTTCTTTCACACTCATCACCATTGTGGGGAGGGGGTACCGTTATGTCTCACCATTCACTGCAACACACTAAGCCACTTCCAAAGATGCACACAAATCTGTCCAAGAATGCAAAGTGTTGAAAATAAAGATTTCAATGTTTGACGGCACATTAACAGAAACTTAACATGAACATTGGCTAAAACACACAAGTGCCTACCCTTGTGTGTTGTTAGTTAGTATGATTGGACTAGGATGAGGGTGAGTGTGAGGGGTGACTAGTGAGATGGGGATGTGATAATATAGATAGAGAGGGATGGGTGGAGGTGCAAGGTAAGTTGGTGTGAGTAATGTTGTGCAGCAGTAGGGTAGGGAAGGCAGAGTGATGGGGATGTAATGAGTGGCACAACAGGATGAGGTTGAGTGTGCCTTTGCAGTAACGTTTTGTGATCTACTGACATCATTGAAAGGTTTGCGCCACTGCAGCCTGGTCCTCCTGATGACGCTCCTGCTTGTGTCCTCCTATGCAATGTGCAACTAGGCTGTGTTGATCTCCTGGGGAGGTCTCTTCCGACTTTGGAAGGGAAGAGAACCTCCCGGTGTGCTGTGACTCCCTCCATAAGCATATGGAGAGAGTCATGGGAGAGCCTGGGTGCAGCCGTGCACCTCTGTGCAGTGATTGTCAGTGTTTGCAGCACCTCAATGCTGTAGAACACTGAAAGCACAAATGTCAAAGTAACTATTGTTATAAAACACATTTTGTTGTGCACTTGAGTAGTAACAAATTCAGTCATCTGGTTATAATCATTTTATTCTTTAACTTCAGTATTAAAAGCAATTTACAACCTGAGTATTGTCACAGATAGAGTGTACGAACTTAGGCATGGGTCCTGTCTCCAGCTGCTTGAACAAATGAAAAAGTTTATATTTATACATTGTTTTCTTATCAAACTGGAACTGGCATTGCATAATATGTTAGTCTCTGGCTACAGCATAGTCCAGAGATTCAAGGCTACATTTTCTTCAACATGATGCACACAAAAATACCATGGCCTTGCTGTGGTAAGCCTAACCCTTCTAGTTTCTAGACATTCTTACCATAAATAAACATATCCAAGGCTGGTTGGTTGCGAACACCAGCAGTTGCTCAGTGAAATCTGTATCTCTCTCTCTCACTCTATCTCTCTCTCTCTCGAATGATGCCATCCACCTTTTTTCCCTATATTCAATGAACTAAACATGGACACCTTTCAGAAGCTGAATTAACCGAGTTCCATACGCCAACACTTTGTATCTCACTCATGCTGTACCTGCCTTGGGAGTGTTTGATGGGATAGTGTAGAGGGAGCTTTACTCTGTATCTAACTCGTGTTACATAGAAACATAGAAGATAGGAGCAGGAGTAGGCCCCTCGAGCCTATTCTGCCAATTAATGAGATCATGGCTGATCATCCAACTCAGTACCCTGTCCCTGCTTTCTCCCCATATCCCTTGATCCCTTCAGCCTTAAGAAATATATCTAACTCCTTCTTGAATATAATTAATGAATTGGCCTCAACTGCCTTGTGTGGTAGAGAATTACACAGGTTCACCACTCTCTGGGTGAAGAAATTCCTCCTCATCTCAGTCCTAAATGGCTTACCCCTTAACCTTAGACTGTGACCCGTGGTTCTGGACTCCCCCGCCATCGGGAACATCCTTCCTGCATCTAGTCTGTCTAGTCCTGTTAGAATTTTATAAGTTTCAATTAGATCCCCTCTCATTCTTCTAAACTCCAGCGAGTACAAGCCCAATCGACCCAATCTCTCTTCATACGTCTGTCATAAATCTCATCATCGAGAAACTAACTATGAAATAACACTGGACGGCCAGCTGGTGGCGCCGGCCAAGGAGTATAAATACTCGGGCGTTGGCCCCAGCTTGCCAGGGACGTTTTGTAAAGACAAGGGAGCTGGTGGATACAACTAGACCTCCATGTTCTGAAATAAGTTGATTAAAGCCTTGCTTTATGCTCAAACCAAGTGCGTAGTGAGTTTTATTACATCAACGTCATTCCTGCCATTCCAGGTATCAGCCTGGTGAATCTTTGCTGCACTCCCTCCATGGCAAGAACATCCTTCCTCAGATAAGGCGACCAAAACTGCACACAATACTCAAGGTGTGGTCTCACCAAGGCCCTGTACAACTGCAGCAAGACATCCTTGTTACTGTACTCGAACCCTCTTGCTACGAAGGCCATTTGCCTTCTTAACCATCTGCTGCACCTGCATGCTTACCTTCAGTGACTGGTGCACAAGGACACCCAGGACTCGTTGCACTTCCCCTTTTCCCAATCTATTGCCGTTCAGATAATAATCTGCCTTCCTGTTTTTGCCACCAAAGTGGATAACCTCACATTTATCCACATTATACTGCATCTGCCATGCATCTGCCCAATCACCCAACCTGTCCAAATCATACTGGAGTTTCTTGGCATCCTCCTCACAGCACACATGCTCACCCAGCTTTGTGTCGTCTGCAAACTTGGAGATATTACATCTAGTTCCCTCGTCTAGATCACTAATATATATTGTGAATAACTGGGGTCCTAGCACCGATCCCTGCGGTACCCCACTAGTCACTGCCTGCCACTTGGAAAAAGACCTGTTTATTCCAACTCTTTGCTTCCTGTCTGCCAACCAGTTCTCTATCCAAGTTAGTACCTTACCCCCAGTCCCATGTGCTTTAACTTTGCACGTTAATCTCTTATGCACGACCTTATTAAAAGCCTTCTGAAAGTCCAAATACACCACATGCAGTGGTTCTCCCTTATCTATTCTACCAGTTACATCCTCAAAAAATTCAAGCAGATTAGTCATGCACGATTTACCTTTTGCAAATCCATGTTGACTTTGTCAGATCCTGTCACTGTTTTCCAAGTGCTCTGCTATTACATCTTTTATAATGGACTCTAGCATTTTCCCCACTACCGATGTCAGGCTTACCGGTCTATAATTCCCCGTTTTCTCTCTGCCAGCTTTTTTAAATAGTGGGGTTACATTAGTTACCCTACAATCCATGGGAACTGTTCCAGAGTCTATAGAATTTTGGAAGATGACCAGCAATGCATCTACTATTTCTAGGGCCACTTCCTTAAGTACCCTAGGATGTAGATTATCAGGCCCTGGGGATTTATCGGCCTTCAATCCCGTCAATTTCCCTAACACCATTTCCATACAAATACTGATTTCTTTCAGTTCCTCCCTCTCATTAGATCCTATGTTCCCCGACATCTCTGGGAGGTTATTTGTGTCCTCCTTTGTGAAGACAGAACCAAAGTATGTATTTAAGTGGTCAGCCATTTCTTTGTTCCCCATTATAAATTCCCCTGATTCTGACTACAAGGGACCTACGCTTGACTTCACCAATCTTTTTCTCTTCACATATCTATAGAAGCTTTTACAGTCAGTTTTTATGTTCCCTGCAAGCTTACTCTCATACTCTACTTTCCCCCTCTTAATTAATCCCTTTGTCCTCCTTTGCTGAATCCTAAACTGCTCCCAATCCTCAGGTTTGCTGCTTTTTCTGGCCAATTTATATGTCCTCTCCTTGGATCTTATGCTATCCCTAATTTCCCTTGTTAGCCACGGTTGAGTCACGTTTTTTTAATTTTTTTAATCCAAACAGGGCTGAACAAATTCTGTAGTTCATCCATGCGGTCTTTAAATGTTTGCCATTGCCTATCCACCGTCAATCCTTTAAGTAACATTCCCCAATCCATCCTAGCCAACCCACGCCTCATACCATCGTAGTTTCCTTTATTTAAATTCAGGACCCCAGTCTCTGAGTCAACTACTTCACTCTCCATCTTAATGAAGAATTTGATCATATTATGATCGCTCCGCCCCAAGAGGCCTCGCACAACAAGATTGCTAATTAATCCTTTCTCATTACATAATACCCAGTCTAAGATGGCCTGATCTCTAGTTGGTTCCTCGACATATTGGTCCAGGAAACCATCCCGTATACACACTAGGAATTCCTCCTCCATAGTATTGTTACTAATTTGGTTAGCCCAATCTATATGTAGATTAAAGTCACCCATGATAACTGCTGTGTTCTTATTGCATGCATCTCTAATTTCCCATTTAATGCCATCCCCAACCTCAGCATTACTGTTTGGGGGTCTATATACAACTCCCACTAATATTTTCTGCCCCTTGGCATTTCTCAGCTCTACCCATACGGATTCCACATCATCAGAGCTAATATCCTTCCTTACTATTATGTTAATCTCCTCTTTAACCAGCAATGCTACCCCACCTCCTTTTCCTTTTTGCCTGTCTTTCCAGAATATTGAATACCCCTGGATGTTGAATTCCCAGCCTTGGTCACCCTGGAGCCATGTCTCTGTAATCCCAATTATATCATATCCGTTTACATCTATTTGCGCAGCTAATTTATCCACCTTATTATGAATGCTCCTCGCATTAAGACACAAAGCCTTCAGGCTTGTTTTTTTAACACTCTTAGACCTTTTAGAATTATTATTTACTGTGGCCATGTTTGATTTACACATTTGATTTCTCTGACTGCCACTTTTGCTTTTCTCCTTCCTGTCTTTTGCTTCTATCCTTGCTTCCCTTTCCTCTGTCTCCCTGCACAGGTTCCCATCCCCCTACCATTTTAGATTAAACCTTCCCCAATAGCACTAGCAAACACTCCCCCTAGGACATTGGTCCCGGTCCTGCCCAGGTGCAAACCGTCCAGTTTGTACTGGTCCCACCTCCCCCAGAACCGGTTCCAATGTCCCAGGAATTTGAATCCCTCCCCCTTCCACCATTCCTCTAGCCATGTATTCATCTGAAATATCCTTCTATTTCTACTATGACTAGCAGGTGGCACAGGTAGCAATCCTGAGATTACTACCTTTGAGGTTCTATTTTTTAATTTACCTCCTAACTCCCTATATTCTGCTTTTAGGACCTCATCCCGGTTTTTACCTATATCGTTGGTACCTATATGCACCACGACAACTGGCTTTTCACCCTCCCCCTTCAGAATGCCCTGCAGCCACTCCGAGACATCCTTGACCCTTGCACCAGGGAGGCAACATACCATCCTGGAGTCTCGTTTGCGGCCACAGAAACTCCTATCTATTCCCCTTCCAATAGAATCCCCTATCACTATAGCTCTCCCGCTCTTTTTCCTCCTGTCCTGTGCAGCAGAACTACCCATGGTGCCAGGACATTGGCTGCTGCTGCCTTCTCCCGATAAGCCATAAGAACATAAGAACATAAGAAATAGGAGCAGGAGTAGGCCAATCGGCCCCTCGAGCCTGCTCCACCATTCAATAAGATCATGGCTGATCTGATCCTAACCTCAAATCTACTATCACTCTACATCCCTCCCGAACCCATGTGATCTCCTGGGAGAGGCGAAAAAACAGATAAAAAACCCAATGGCCAATTTGGGAGAAAAAATCTGGGAAATTCCTCTCCGACCCATCTAGGTGATCGAAACTCGTCCAGGAGATCACTCTGTCCCTATATTTTCTACAGTACTTACCTTCTGTAAAAGGTGATCCCCACCACAGCCAGGAACAGGAATAGAACATCTCCTGAAATCTAACACAGAATTAGAACACAAGAAGTAGGAGCAGAACCAGGCTACACGGCCCCTGGGCCCGCTCCGCTACCCACAGGGCCATGACCATTCCGAACCTAGACTCATGTCCAATTTCCTGCCCGCTCCCCATAAACCCTAATTCCCTTTACTTCTAGGAAACTGTCTATTTCTGTTTTAAATGTATTTAATGATGTAGCTTCCACAGCTTTCTGGGGCAGCAAATTCCACAGACCTACTACCCTCTGAGTGAAGAAGTTTCTCCTCATCTCAGTTTTGAAAGAGCAGCCCCTTATTCTAAGATTATGCCCCCTAGTTCTAGTTTCACCCATCATTGGGAACATCCTCACCGCATCCACCCAATCAAGCCCCTTCACAATCTTATATGTTTCAATAAGATCGCCTCTCATTCATCTCCCTCAACAATATCCAAAGTGGTACATCTGTTTGAGAGGGGGATGGCCACAGGGGACCCCTGCACTACCTGCCTGTGCCTAATACTCTGCCTGGTGGTCACCCATTCCCTTCCTGCCTGTGCAGCCTTTACCTGCGGTGTGACCAACTGATTAAACATGATATCCTGCCTGGGAGTGTTTGATGGGTTAGTACAGAGGATGCTCTGATGGTCCCTCTCTTTGATACCCTGAAGATCCCTCCACTTATTGCTTCTGACACTATTCCTCTAACAGGGAATAGACTTGTTTCAGAGCACAGAGGAGGTTGTGATATCCTTGCCTCATCCCAAACACCATTTTCACAAACTGCCTCTCTCTGCCAAAGCAGGAGGGAGACACAGTGGCTGATATAAAGAGAGGGGAGACTTTCTGGTGTATAAAGCAAGAGCCATTGAATAGTGGGACCTCACATTTGAAGATTGGGCGTTATAATTTATCAGTGGTAATTTTGGGAGTCTGTTCTCCCTATCCGGGTCTCAGTACCTGGGAGCAAGGTTGGAGATGGGACTGATTGTAAAACCTGTGTTCATGCCCAGTGAGACTGCACACCAGGAGCAGAGCCTGGTCATGTGACCCTGTTATACCTTGAGTGGGAGGGGCCTGGGCTGCTTTGTGACATGGTTCCTGTGGTGTATGTGCCTTTAAGAGCCCCCTGTGTACTGTAATGCCGGTAATGGCCATTCGGGCTATATAAGCCTGTATAGTGTCTTGTATCTGTTAGTTCACCTCCAGACTTTGTTCAGTAAACACCTGTGAAACCAACTCCTGCATTCCATGTCTCCATTAACACACGGATACAACAGTGGCGACGAATTGGAATCGGACTTACCTGCAATTCGGCAGCACCTCAAGGAGATCGATTCCTCAGACGAAAGTCGAAGAAAAGCAAGAAAGAAAAAAAAAACTGTGGTTTCACCAGCTAGCCGAGCTGGTGGCAGGTACTGCAATAATCCTTCCTGGGCGACGGGCTGGGGCTCCATCGGCTGGCTCTGCAGCGGGGCCAAGCAGCGAAGGCGGAGGCAAACAGAGACAGAGGGTGGAGCACTTGGGAGACGGCCGGCGCTGCAACGCAGGTCGGCGTTCGGACCAAGCAGAGGGAGGGAAAAGTCCCAGAGAGTCCGGCGGGAACTAGTCTCCACCTATTAAAAAAAATACCTGTGTAAATAAAAACCGCGGAGAACAGCGTTGTCAGCAGCGGCAGCGGCGGGAAAGCGCGGGGGGCGCCATTTTTTTCTGCGGGGAAGAAAGGAAAGCGCGGGAGGTGCCATTTTTTTTTCAGGATGCCTAAGACTGACAATATTACTGCTTTCGATAGCGATATAGAGGGATTGGACCACATATATGGAAAGAGTGGAGGTATATTGCACAGCAAATGAAATAGAGGATGATAAAAAGGCATCAGTACTTCTAAATCTAATGGGCGCAAGGACATATGGGCTGTTACGAAACTTAATCACTCCAGCCAAACTGAGGGACAAGAATTTTAAGGAGATTGTTGATACCCTACAGGAGCACTTAAACCCAACACCGCTGCTGATAGCGGAACGATTCAAATTCTTCAGGAGGAATCAGCACAAGAATGAAAGTAACGCTGATTACCTCACCGAATTAAGGAAGCTGTCAAAGCACTGCCAATTCGGAGCAGGACTGGCAGATTCTCTTCGAGACAAATTCGTCTGCGGTCTCCTAAGTGAAGGAACACAGAAAAGGCTACTTTCTGAGAAAGATTTGACACTGGACAAGGCTTTCAGTGTGGCTGTATCATACGAAGCAGCCGCAAGAGGAGCTGCAGAGATACAGCAAAAGCCACAGGACTTCGGCACCCATGAAATGACACAGGGTTTCGAGAGATGTTATCGCTGCGGCAGATCCACCCATGACCAGAGGGACTGCTGGTTCAAGGACAAAGCATGCAGGCAATGCAGAAAGATTGGACACATTGCACGTGTATGCCGATCTGGAAAAAAAAAATCCACGGACAGGAAAAAAATCAATAAGGAAAAGTACAGAAAGGTACAAATGGTGACGGACAGTAGCTCGAAATACCAGAAGAGCGATAGCGGCTCCGGAAACAAGAGGCTAAGCTGTCTCAAATTACATAATGTAATTGCCAAAGAAGATTACCAGACCATTTGGGTTACCCTCACGATAGCGGGGTCCCCAGTTAAAATGCAGCTAGATACAGGATCACCTCTGACCGTCATAAGTCGACGGGATTACGAGCGGCTATTTCTGCATATACCTCTGAAAGACACATCCATTATCTTGAAAACATATACGGGGCAGAAAGTATACCCAAAAGGGAAAATAAGGGTGCCTGTTGTATACAACGGCAAGGAAATACAGAAGTTGTATTTATACGTTCTGCAAGATGGTGGTCCACCGCTGTTGGGACGTGAATGGATCAGGAAGATACGTTTTGACTGGCACTCCATTCAGGCACTGATGGTGACCAGTAAGAAAAAAAATGATGATGACGTCATACCTGAACGATTAAAAGACATCTTGGCCAACGCCAAGGAAGTGTTTCAACAGGAACTAGGAACCTTGAAAGGCGTCACCGCCTCAATAAAAGTGGAAGATGCGGCAATTCCCAAGTTTTTTAAGGCAAGGCCGGTGCCATACGCAATTCGTCCAGCAGTCGAGGCAGAGCTGGAGAATTTGGAAAAGGCAGACGTATTATCCAAGATAGATTGGAGCGAGTGGGCAACACCCATCGTCCCGGTCATGAAGAAAACGTTAAATAATGATAAATCTGAAGAACAGAGAAAAATTCGCATCTGTGGGGACTTCAAGGTGACTGTAAACCCGGTCCTTCATACAGTACAGTATCCTCTTCCGAGGATAGAAGATATTTTCGCCTCACTATCCGGAGGGAAACGTTTCACCAAAATTGACTTGGCACAAGCATATCTACAGATGGAGGTTGAAGAGGCCTCTAAAAAGTATCTCACGATTAATACACACAAAGGCCTGTACCAGTACAATCGACTGGTTTTCGGAGTAGCATCAGCTCCAGCTATCTGGCAAAGAGCTATGGAGCAAGTCCTCCAAGGGATTCCGGGGACTCAATGCCACCTAGACGACATCCTTATAACAGGAGAAAACGACAAGGAGCACCTTGCCAATTTGGAGCAGGTGCTCACTAGGCTGAGAGAACGGGGCCGACGAGCAAATCGCCCCAAGTGCGAATTTTTCCAGAAACAAATATCATATTGTGGCCACATAATTAACGAGGAAGGGTTGCATAAGTCACCTGAAAAAATTGAAGCGGTCATAAAAGCCCCGGCACCTGAAAATGTCTCACAATTAAGGTCGTTCCTGGGATTGATAAATTACTATCATAAATTTTTACCGAACTTGTCAACTGTTCTGCACCCTCTTAACGAACTGCTACAAACGGGAGTAATTTGGAAATAGAGCGAAGACTGTAAACGTGCCTTCCATAAATGCAAAGGCTTGATCACGTCCAAGGAAGTTTTGGCTCATTACAACCCATCACTGCCAATCAGACTGGCATGCGATGCATCCCCTTACGGCGTAGGAGCGGTATTATTGCATAGATTCCCTGATGGCTCGGAGCGGCCGATAGCTTTTGCGTCACGCTCATTGAACTCAGCTGAGCGTAACTATGCCCAGGTCGACAGGGAAGCACTCAGCCTGGTATGGGGAGTTAAGAAATTCAACCATTACCTACACGGACAAAAATTTACCTTGTTGACTGACTATCAACCCCTCGTCTCCATATTTAACCCTAAAAAGGGTGTTCCCATTATGACAGCGCAAAGGCTACAGAGGTGGTCCCTTTTCCTATGGGCACACCAA
This sequence comes from Somniosus microcephalus, assembly GCF_052327205.1. Taxonomy (NCBI): domain Eukaryota; kingdom Metazoa; phylum Chordata; class Chondrichthyes; order Squaliformes; family Somniosidae; genus Somniosus; species Somniosus microcephalus. The sequence goes on along the minus strand of NW_028225711.1, from coordinate 91,950 downwards.
TATGACATAGAATACAAAGGATCAAAACAGCATGGGAATGCTGACGGTTTATCGCGCCTACCGTTGCCAACGGTAGAAGAGGCACCTACAGTGGACCCAGTGGAGATGTTCCACTCAACCATAGTGGAATGTCTACCAGTAACAAATTCTGCCATTGAAAAGGAAACGAGAAATGACCCGACTCTCTCACGAGTCTACGATTTAATGGTGAAGGGATGGCCAGCACATGGCGAACCACTGTTGCCAGCATTCTCGCAAAGAAGAGAACAGCTGTCAGTGTGCCGAGGAACCTTGATGTGTGGATCCAGAGTGGTGATTCCACCCAAACTCCAGGATAAAGTGCTAAAAGAGCTTCACAAGGGGCATCTGGGTGGAGTGAAAATGAAGAACCTAGCCAGAGCGTTTGTGTGGTGGCCAGGTATCGATGGAGACATCGAAGAAATGACCAAGAGCCGCCTAGGATGCCAGAAGGTCCAAAACGCCCCACCACAAGCCGCTCTACATCAATGGGAGTGGCCCTCATCTCCATGGCAAAGGGTACACATCGACTTTGCTGGTCCATTTATGGACTCAATGTTCTTAATCGCGGTTGATGCACACTCCAAGTGGCCGGAGGTAATAAAGATGTCCTCCACCACCACGGAAAAAACCATCACAGTATTAAGGACCATATTTGCCAGGAACGGGCTGCCTGAACAGATCTGTTCTGATAATGGACCGCAATTTGTGTCCGAAGAATTCAGGAAGTTCTTAAAAAACAATGGGGTTAAGCACTACACGTCCGCCCCATACCATCCCGCCACCAATGGATTGGCTGAAAGGTTTGTCCAGACCTTCAAGAAGGCCATAAAGGCCATGGGTAATGAAGACATAAATCTACAACATAAGGTAGCTAACTTCTTGTTTGCATACAGGAATGCAACACATGTGGTTACAAACCAAACTCCCGCCATGATGTTCTTCAATAGAAGCCTAAGATGCCGGCTGGATTTGATCAAGCCAAACATCAGAAGGGACGTGGAGAACCGGCAATTTCAAGGCATGAATGAAAGGCCAACTAGAACCTTCCAGATAGGTCAACAAGTTTTGGCCCGGGACTACCGTACCGAGAAATGGCAGCCTGGAACTATTTGCACACGACTAGGACCGCTGATGTATACCGTGGACATTGGGGAAAGCATAATAAGGCGCCATGCTGACCAGATCATAGAGTCATCCGAAAAGGGACAACCTACACCACAACTCTATATGCCTAATGATGAAGCAGAGATACCCATAGTATCTACCTCCGATCCGGTGATACTGGAACCAGATGAACCCGACACTGGCATTCAAGCCAAATCGACCTTGCCAAAAGAACCTACTACACCACCAGAAACTACTACACCACCAAGGCGTTATCCGGACCGAGTCAGGAAGCCTCCAGAGAGACTGACTTATAATTGATTAACTGCAGCAAATGTATAGATTATTGTTCTTGTAACATGTTAATTAATGATTACTTAAAATGTTCTGTACTGGTTGTCTAAAAGGGGAGGAATTGTAGTGTATGTGCCTTTAAGAGCCCCCTGTGTACTGTAATGCCGGTAATGGCCACTCGGGCTATATAAGCCTGTATAGTGTCTTGTATCTGTTAGTTCACCTCCAGACTTTGTTCAGTAAACACCTGTGAAACCAACTCCTGCATTCCGTGTCTCCATTAACACACGGATACAACAGTTTCTGGTTCCTGTGTGATGTGACCTGGAGACAGGTTTACGCCCCTGATTACACAGGATCAGTGGGAGTCACTGTTGGAGGAGCTGAACTTGGCAGCTGACACTGCCAGTGAGTTTAGTCCATATAAATAGGGGGAAGGGAAAGTACAATGTAATATGAAAGTAAGTAATTCAACCAAATGTCATCAATTGCAATTATATTCACATTAAATATAATCATAGTCACAAAAATAGTCGCACTGTATTCCAAATACAGATTCTAGAATAAATATTAATCACTTATATTTTAAAAGATTCTTGGAGTGAAGAGAATCTCTGGAAGGTGGAAAGAGAGGAGTCGAATCATCATCACACTAACTGGGACTGGAAATGGTCGCTGGATTCACAGAGCAGACCTGGTGGGACCAAAAACTCCAGAGGTGAGAGTCTAACCAGCTACTACTGGGAGCTGTCTGACAGTTGCGATAAGGCTCAGCCTTTGCTGTGACAAGTTGACCTGAGCTTAACCCGTGTGTGAAGCTCGCCAATACCTCAGCTGGGAGTGCTTGACACTTACATGTAGATGAAGTTTTATTCTGTGTTCTTACAATGCAGTACCTGAGCTGGTGTGCTTCATTGGATAGTTTCAGAGGAGCTGCACGCTGCATTTAACACATGCTGGATCTGAGTTGGCTGTGCTTGGTCAACCAATTTAGAGAGAGCTTCACTCTGTATCTAACCCGTGCTCGGCCTGCCCTGGCTGGGAGTGTTTCATGGGAAAGTGTAGATGGAGCATTACTCACTATCTAACCCCATACTGTACCTGCCCTGGGAGTGTTTGATGGGATCGTGTAGATCAAGCTTCACTCTGTATCTAACCCGTGCTCGGCCTGCCCTGGCTGGGAGTGTTTCATGGGAAAGTGTAGATGGAGCATTACTCACTATCTAACCCCATACTGTACCTGCCCTGGGAGTGTTTGATGGGATAGTGTAGATCAAGCTTTACTCTGTACCTATCCCGTGCTCTGCCTGCCCAGGGAGTGTTTGATGGGACAGTGTAGAGGGAGCTATACTCTGTACCTAAGCTGTGCTGTACCTGGCCTGGGAGTGTGTTATGGGATAGTATAGAGGGAGCTTTACCCCATTATTGTCCATGATGCACCCTCCAATTAATGCTCCGATGATCCCACCACTTGATACCCTGAAGATCCCTCCACTTATTGCCTATGACACCCTTCCTGTTACAGGGAATAGACTTATTTCAGAGCACAAAGGAGGATGTAATATCGTTGCCTCATCCCAAACACCATTCCCACAAACTGCCTCTCTCTGCCAAAGCAGGAGGGAGACACACTGGCTGATATAAAGAGAGGGGAGACTTTCTGGTGTATAAAGCAAGAGGTAGACATGGGGGCCATTGAATAGTGGAACCTCACATTTCGTGGATTAGAGGGATAATTTATCAGTGGTAATTTTGGGAGTCTGTGCTCCCTGACTGGAGTCTCAGTACATGGGAGCAGGGTTGGAGACGGAGCTGAATGTACAACCTGCGTTCATGCCCAGTGAGACGGCACACCAGGAGCACAGCCTGGCCATGTTTGATGGGCTATTGTAGATGGAGCTTTCTTCTGTATCTAACCCATGCTGCACCTGCCTCTGGGAGTGTTTGATGGGATCATGTAGATCAAGCTTTACTCTGTACCTATCCCGTGCTCTGCCTGCCCAGGGAGTGTTTGATGGGACAGTGTAGAGGGAGCTATAGTCTGTACCTAAACTGTGCTGTACCTGGCCTGGGAGTGTCTTATGGGATAGTACAGAGGGAGCTTTACCCCATTATTGTCCATGATGCACCCTCCAATTAATCCTTCGATGATCCCACCACTTGATACCCTGAAGATACCTCCACTTATTGCCTATGACACCCTTCTTGTTACAGGGAATAGACTTGTTTCAGAACACAAAGGAGGATGTAATATCGTTGCCTCATCCCAAACACCATTCCCACAAGCTGCCTCACTCTGCCAAAGCAGGAGGGAGACACACTGGCTGATATAAAGAGAAGGGAGACTTTCTGGTGTATAAAGCAAGAGGTAGACATGGGGGCCTTTCAATAGTGGGACCTCACATTTGGAAGATGGGAGGGATAATTTATCAGTGGTAATTTTGGGAGTCTGTGCTCCCTGACTGGAGTCTCAGTACACGGGAGCAGGATTGGAGACGGGATTGATTGTATAACCTGCGTTCATGCCCAGTGAGACTGCACACCAGTGCTCCGATGATCCCACCACTTGATACCCATGAAGATCCCTCCACTTATTGCCTGTGGCACCCTTCCTGTTACAGGGAATAGGCTTGTTTCAAGGCACAAAGGAGGCTGTAATATCCAGGGTTGGAGAAGGGACTGATTGTACAACCTGCTTTCATGCCCAGTGAGACTGCACACCAGGAGCAGAGACTGGTCATGTGACCCTGTAATACCTTGAGTGGGAGGGGCTTGGGCTGCTTTGTGACATGTTTCCTGGCTCCTTTGTGATGTCACCTGGAGACAGGTTTACACCCCTGGTTACGCAGCATCAGTGGGAGTCACTGTGGGATGAGCTGGACTTGGCAGCTGACACTGCCAGTGAGTTTAGTCCTTATAAATAGGGGAAAGGAAAGAACAATTTAATATTAAGGTAAGTAATTCAACCAAATGTCATTCATTACAAACATATTCAAATTAAATTTAATCATAGTAACAAAAATAGACCGAATGTATTCCAATTACAGATTCTAGAATTAATATTAATTTTTATATTAAATGTTTCATGTAGTGAAGAGTATCTCAGGAGGGTGGAGAGAGTGGAGCCAAATCATCATCACACTAACTGGGACTGGAGAAATGTCGCTGGATTCACAGAGCAGATCTGGTGGGACCAAGACCCTCAATGTCAAAGACGGGATGAAACAAGAAGCCCCAACAATGATTGTAAAGGTGAGGAACTTTACTGAGGATCCCATCAGTCCAGGATTTTGCCAAGGTGAGAGTCTAACCATCTACTGGGTGCTTCTTCGACAAATGCCATAAGGGACTGCCTTTGATACGACAAGTACAATTGAGCTCAGCTTGTATGTAAAGCTAGCCCATACCTGGAACAACAACAGAAAATGCTGGAAAAACTCAGCAGGCCAGGCAACATCCGTGGAGAGAGAAATAGAGTCAACGTTTCAGGTCGAAACCCTTTGTCAAGACTGAAAAAGCACAGGAAATGAAACAAATTAAAAGGCCAGTTTGGGGCTGGGAGAGAACAAAAGAGAAGTGAAGAGACATTGGGGGAAAAATTGGGTGAGTAGCACCACCTGTTAGCGCCTAAAGAGGCAGTCAGTGGCTGTAACGCCACTGGCTGCGCCTCCCGTGATATTCAGCAGGGGCGCTAATGGTGGCGTTAGCCATTTGCGCTGCGCCACCACCGATGACGTCATCGGTGTGCGCAGCGCCCCATTCACGCCCCGAACGTGATATTTGGTAGCGAACGCCGCTGTAGCGCCGTTCGCTACCCGCGCCCGGTTCATGGGGCCTTCTTGCGCCGGCAGAGGTGCAAGTTAAGGTGGCGGTGCGGGGCGGCTGCTTTTTCGGCGGCCGCCTGCCAACACCTCCGTCCCCGGCCTCCTGTTCCCCCCCCCGCGGCATTGCCGGCTGTTTCCCGAGAGCCCGGCACTTCTCCTTGGTGCCAGGCTCTTTTGACGGCACTCGCGATCGGGGTTCGCGCTGTTGCAGGCCCCTCCCCCTTAACAGTGGGAGGAAGGCCTGCAGTACCACAGCGTGCCGTGTCGCAGCGTATGGCGCTGCGGCACGTTGCGCTGCGATATTCAGTTTCAGCGCCCTAAGAGGGACACGGAGCGCCTCGAGCCTCGCCCCATCTCCCTCTAGGAGCACTTCAACTGAATTTCTGACGATCGCTACAGCTTCGAACGCTGCGCAAAAACCATCGCCCAGGTGAACTTGACGCCAGGTTGGCGCCTCAACCCAAAGAGGTATTCAAAACGAGACGAGATGGTGATAGGACGAGTGGAGACAAAAGACGGCTCTAGATTAGGTGTGAAATGCGCTGGCAGAATGGGAGACAGCTGCCATGTGGGAGAGAAAAAAAGGGGGGGGGGCCAAAACAAAGGTGTGGATAAAAAATATAAGTAAAAATGCAATGGGGGCCGAGGTTATGATCTGAAATTGTTGAACTCGATATTGAGTACGGAAGGCTGTAAAGTGCCTAATCATACCTGGGACTGCCTGACACTTACATGTAGAGGGATTTTTATTCTAAGTTCATCCCATGCTGTACCTGAGCTGGTGTGCTTCATTGGGTAGTGTCAGAGGAGCTGTATGCTGAATTTAGAACATGCTGGATCTGAGTTGGCTGTGTGTGATCAACCAATTTAGAGAGAGCTTTAAGTTGTACTGTACCTGGCCTGGGAGTGTTAGATGGTAATGTAAAGTGGGAGGCTTTACTCTGTATCTAACCAGTGCTATACCAGGCCTGGGAGTGTTTGATGGGACACTGTAGAAGGAACTTTACTCTGTATCTAACCCGTGCTGTACCTTCCCTGTGAGTGTTTGATGAGACAGTGTAGAGGGAGCTTTACTGAGATTGACTGATACTTTCATTGACTATTTCTTTCATATACCCAGCACTGGCCTGAACTCAGATACTTTCTGCATACTCACAGAGATCAGCACGAGAGCACAAAACATCCCAAACACAGGAGCTGACCCTGGGATGGTGCGACACTAACTCTGCAGGTACATTAACAACCTCTAGAGATGAACCCCTGTCCGCACCCATCCTACTTTATCGTTTTCTTGTGGTTGCTGTTGGAATATTGCGGGTGTGTGACGGCAAGCCTAAGGAATTTCCCACCTTTGACCTCTTCAATTTTTTTATTTCAGCTCAGCTTTGAAAACCAGGGCTGTCCTTCAGATGTCACGCATTTCCTGACAGCGCATTTCCAGCACTAGACAGGTGACAAGAGAGTGACACCAAAGAGGTAGGACATGTGCAGCCACACTCATCAACATCCATCTTGCCCACACCTGTTGCTGTGCTGTGAAAGATCGAGAAATGCTGGAGTTCCCCTGTGGAGGGAGGCAACGGCAGCTCTGCTGCAAAAGACAGTCAGTCACTCGACACAAGAGATGGTGAAGGAAAGAATCAGAAAATGTAAAGCTTTGAGGAGCTGGATTCTGAACAAAATGAGGTTCCTCAGATCATGGTGTATTCATACCAGATACATGTGTCAGAAATGTTTGTGTCCACAATTAATCCTGAGTGCCTCCAGCTCCAGAGGAGTAACAGTCAATTCCAGATTAACACATATTGAGGCCTGTTACAAAGGTATTGGAAACCAAACAGGACAAAGACAAATAGCACTGAACTATTGATCAATGGGAAGATCTGAATTATAGACAGATTAAATTTGATCCTGCAGGAAGGAAGGAAAAAATGAAGGAAGGAAGATGCTAATCTGTAATAACCGGGACACAAGCACGAATGTGCTGTACCATGGACTGAATAGGAGTATCAACATTTCCCACTTTCACTTTCCCACTGCTGATTATGGAGTGGGTTGGCCCCATTAGCTGGGCTTACAGTGAATCGCGCCATTTGTTTCTAACATCCAATTTGTTTAAATTCAGTTTATTGTTATGTTTCCTCTCCAGAGGCTGATGGTACAGAGCTGACCAATGTACAGACACTGGCCAACGCTGAAACAGTGGGGAAATTTATAGAGAACATTTTCTCCTCTTTTACCTCACCCATAACTCTTTGGAGACACAAGTGGTAACTTTTGGCTCTGTTAGTCACCATTCCTGTTAATGCTGGGCCAGATTGGGGACACAAGACCCTGTCCCTCTGAAGTACTTAGATGACATTTCCATAGCCATGGAAAGCTTCATGCGACTGATGTAGAATCCAGTCTCTGGCACTTCATGAGTGGGAGGAGGATCTGCTCTAATGTCACCAGCACTGCCCTTGGGTCTTTTTCTCCCATCAGCAGCAGAACATCCCTTTACCATCTCCTGTATCAAAAACTCGGGTTGACCTGACTGGTCTTCCTTTGATTCCTTTCCTTAGTTTACAGACTTTTCTGCCGTTTATTTTTTGTAATTGTGAACCCAGGTGGAGGGCCCAGACCCAGTAGAAGCAGAGCGTGATTGAGGCCGAAGGCAAATTTGTTGGAACAAATCTCTGGGACTTAGGAATAGAATGACTGTGGAGGCTAAAAAAGTAAATAGAAAAAGAGGACACGAGAACGGGAAAAGGTTAAAGCAAAATTAAGTTACAATTAAGAAAAACAAGAAACACAATATATAAAAAACACGTTTTAATTCTAATTTATTCATTCTCGGGATGTGGGCATCACTCGCAAGGCCAGCATTTATTGCCCATCCCTAGTTACCCTTGAGAAGGTGGTGGTGAGCCGTCTTCTTGAACCGCTGCAATCCGTGTTGTGAAGGTTCTCCCATAGTGCTGTTAGGTAGGGAGTTCCAGAATTCTGTGAGACTTGGAGGGGAACTTGGAGGTGGTGGTGTTCCCATGCACCTGCTGCCCTTGTCCTTTGAGGTGATGCCGCAGGTTTGGGAGGTGCTGTCGTGGAAGCCTTGCTGAGTTGCTGCAGTGCATCTTGTAGATTGAACACACTGCAGCCACAGTGTGCCGGTGGAGGAGGCAGTAAATGCATAAGGTGGTGGATGGGATGCCAATCAAGCAGGCTGCTTTGTCCTGGATGGTGTTGAGGTTTTTGAGTGTTGTTGGAGCTGCACTCATCCAAGGACATGGAGAGTATTCCATCACACTCCTGACTTGTGCTTTGTAGGTGGTGGAAAGGTTTGGGAAGTCAGGAGGTGAGACACTCGCCGCTAAATACCCAGCTTCTGCCTAGTTCTTGCAGCCACACTATTTAAGTGGCTGGTCTAGTTAAGTGTCTGGTAAATGGTGAACCCCAGGATTTGATGGTGGGGGATTCAACGATGGTAATGCCATTGAACGTCACGGGGAGCTGGTTAGACTCTCTCTTGTTGGCGATGATCATTGTCTGGTGCTTGAGTGGTACAAATGTTACTTGCCACATATCATCCCCGACCTGAACATTGCCCAGGTCTTGCTGCATGACTGCCTCATTTTCTGATGAATTGTAATGTTGTCGGGTAGATGCCAGTACTGGATCAGCTTGGCTAGAGGTGCAGCTAGTTCTGGAGCACAGGTCTTCAGTTCTGCAGCTGGGATGTTGCCGGGGCCCACAGTCTTTGCTGTATCCAGTGCGCTCTACTGTTCTTGATATCATGTGGAGTGAAGTGAATTGGCTGAAGACTGGCTTCAGTGAAGGTGGGGACCTCAGGAGCAGGCCGAGATGCATCATCCACTTGGCAGTTGTGACTGAAGATGGTTGCGAAAGCTTCAGCCTTGTCTTTTGCACTCACGTGCTGTGTACCGCCATCGTTGAGGATGGGGATGTTCAAGGAGCCTCCTCCTCCCATTAGTTGTTAATTGTCCATCAACATTCACGATGAAAGGGTGTCCTCAGTGACTCAATAGTACCATGATTGACCGAGCTGCCTGAGTCCTGAAGGAATAGCAGCCAGACTGGCTCACGGCAGTGAGAGAATAAACACGAGCCACTACCAAGCCACACTTGGTGATGGACATTGAAGTCCCCCACCCAGAGGACATTCTGTGCCATGACGCCACAGTGCGCTGGATAAGAGATTAGCGTGTAAAGTTAAAGCACATGGGATTGGGGGTAAGGTACTGACTTGGATAGAGAACTGGTTGGCAGACAGGAAGCAAAGAGTTGGAATAAACGGCTCTTTTTCCGAGTGGCAGGCAGTGACTAGTGGTGTACCGCAGGGATCGGTGCTAGGACCCCAGCTATTCACAATATATATTAATGATCTAGACGAGGGAACTAGATGTAATATCTCCAAGTTTGCAGATGACACAAAGCTGGATGGGCGTGTGTGCTGTGAGGAGGATGCCGAGAAACTCCAGTATGATTTGACTGGTTGGCTGATTGGGCAGATGCAATATAATGTGGATAAATGCGAGGCTATCCACTTTGGTGGCAAAAACAGGAAGGCAGATTATTATCTGAACAGCAATAGATTGGGAGAAGGGGAAGTGCAACGAGACCTGGTTGTCCTTGTGCACCAGTTGCTAAAGGTAAGCATGCAGGTGCAGCAGGCACTTAAGAAGGCAAATGCTACGTTGTCCTTCATAGCAAAGGGATTTCAGTACAGGAGCAAGGATATCTTACTGCAGTTGTACAGGGCCTTGGTGAGAGCACACCTTGAGTATTGTGTGCAATTTTGGTCGCCTTATCTGAGGAAGGATGTTCTTGCCATGGAGGGAGTGCAGCGAAGATTCACCAGATTGATACCTGGGATGACAGGAATGATGTCGATTGGGCTGGAGTTTAGAAGAATGAGAGGGGATCTCATTGAAACTTATAAAATTCTAACAGGGCTAGACAGACTAGATGCAGGAAGGATGTTCCCGATGGCGGGGGAGTCCAGAACCAGGGGTTACAGTCTAAAGATAAGGGGTAAGCCATTTAGGACTGAGATGAGGAGGAATTTCTTCACCCAGAGAGTGGTGAACCTGTGGAATTCTCTACCACAGAAGGCAGTTGAGGCCAATTCATTAAATATATTCAAGAAGGAGTTAGATATATTTCTTAAGGCTAAAGGGATCAAGGGATATGGGGAGAAAGCAGGGCCAGGGTACTGAATTTGGATGATCAGCCATGATCTCATTAAATGGCGGAGCAGACTCGAGGGGCCGAATGGCCTACTCCTGCTGCTATCTTCTATGTTTCTATGGATGAGGAGGGAGTAAATGTTTAAGATGGTGGATGGGTGGCTGATTAAGCGGCCTGCTTTCCCCTGGATTCTGTCGAGCTTCGTGAGTATTGATGGAGCTGCAACTGTCCAGGCAACTGGAGAATATTCCATCGCACTCCTGACTTGTGCCTTGTAGGGAGTGAAAAGGCTTTGGGGAGTCAGGAGGTGGTGAGTCACTTACGCAGACTACCCAGTGTCTGACTAGCTCTTGTAGCCACAATATTTATTTGGCTGATCTAGTTAAGTTCCTGGTCAATGGTGACCCCCAGGATGTTGATGGTGGGGAATTCAACAATGGTAATGCCATTGATTGTCATGGGGTGGTGGTTAGACTCTCTCTTGTTGGAGATGGTCATTGTCTGGCACTTGTGTGGCACAAATGTTACTTGCCACTTATCATCCCCAACCTGAATGTTGTCCAGGTCGTGCTGGACACAGACTGCCTCATTATCTGATGAATTGCGAATGTAACTTGACACTGTGCAATCAGTAGCGAACATCCCCACTTCTGAAGGTCATTAACAAAGCAGCTAAGATGCTGGGCCTAGGACACTGTCCTGAGTAACTGCTGCAGCGATGACCTGGGTCTGAGATGATTGGCCTCCAATAACCACAACCATCTTCCTTTGTGCTAGATATGACACCATCCAGTGGAGAGTTTTCCCCTGATCCCCATTGAATTCTGTTTTATTAGGGCTCCTTGGTGCCACACTCGGACAAATGCTGCCTTGATGTCGAGGACAGTCACTCTCACCTCACCTCTGGAATTCAGCTCTTTTGTCCATGTTTGGACCAAGGTTGTAATGAGGTCAGGAGCCAAGAGGTCCTGGCGGAAACCAAACTGGACATCGGTGAGGAGGTTATTTGTGAGTTAGTGCCGCTTGATAGCATTGTCGATGACAGCTTCAATTACTTTGCTGATGATGGAGAGGTGGTTAATGGGGTGGTAACTGGCTGTTGGATTAGTCCAGCTTTATGTGGACTGGACATACCTGGGCAATTTACCACTTTGTCGGGTAGAAGACAGTACTGGAACAGCTGGGCTAGAGGTGCAGCTATTTCTGGAGCAGAGGTCTTCAGCTCTGTATCCTGGATGTTGTCGTGCCCCAGAGCCTTTGCTGTATCCAGTGCGCTCTACCGTTCTTGATATCATGTCAGTGAAGCGAATTGGTTGAAGACTGGCTTCTGTGATGGTGGGACCTCAGGAGCTGTAATGCATCATCCACTTGGCACTCGTGGCTAAAGATGGTTGCGAAGGCTTCAGCCTTGTCTTTTGCACTCACGTACTGTGTCATAGAGTCATAGAGTAATACAGCACGGATAGAGGCCCTTCGGCCCATCGTGTCCGCGCCGGCCATCAAGCCCTGTCTAATCTAATCCCATATTCCAGCATTTGGCCCGTAGCCTTGTATGCTTTGGCATTTCAAGTGCACATCCAAATGCTTCTTAAATGTTGTGAGGGTTTCTGCCTCCACAACCCTTTCAGGCAGTGAGTTCCAGACTCCAACCACCCTCTGGGTGAAAAAGTTCTTTCTCAAATCCCCTCTAAACCTCCCGCCCTTTACCTTGAATCTATGCCCCCTAGTTATTGACCCCTCTACTAAGGGAAAAAGCTCCTCAGCATCCATCCTATCTATGCCCCTCATAATTTTGTACACCTCAATCATGTCCCCCCTCAGCCTCCTCTGCTCCAAGGAAAACAAACCCAATCTGCCCAGTCTCTCTTCATAGCCGAAGCGCTCCAGCCCTGGTAACATCCTGGTGAACCTCCTCTGCACCCTCTCTAACGCGATCACATCCTTCCTGTAGTGTGGCGACCAGAACTGCACACAGTATTCCAGCTGTGGCCTAACCAGTGTTTTATACAGCTCCATCATAACCTCCTTGCTCTTATATTCAATGCCTCGGCTAATGAAGGCAAGTATCCCATATGCCTTTTTTACCACCTTATCCACCTGTTCCGCCGCCTTCAGGGATCTGTGTACTTGCACACCCAGATCCCTCTGACCCTCCGTCTTGCCTAGGGTCTTTCCATTCATTGTGTATTCCTTTGCCTTGTTAGTCCCCCCAAAGTGCATCACCTCGCACTTTTCCGGGTTAAATTCCATTTGCCACTGTTCCGCCCATCTGACCAACCCATCTATATCATCCTGCAGACTGAGGCTACCCTCCTCGCTATTTACCACCCTACCAATTTTTGTATCATCCGCGAACTTACTGATCATACCCTTTACATTCATATCCAAGTCATTAATGTAGACCACAAACAGCAAGGGACCCAGCACCGATCCCTGTGGTACCCCACTGGCCACAGGCTTCCAGTCACAAAAACAACCTTCGACCATCACCCTCTGCCTTCTGCCACTAAGCCAGTTTTGTATCCAATGTGCCAAGGCACCCTGGATTCCATGGGCTCTTACCTTCTTGACCAGTCTCCTGTGCGGGACTTTATCGAAGGCCTTACTGAAATCCATGTATACCACATCCATTGCGTTACCCTCATCCACACACCTAGTCACCCCCTCAAAAAATTCAATCAAATTAGTCAGACATGATCTTCCCTTGACAAAGCCATGTTGACTATCCCTAATTAATCCTTGCCTCTCCAAGTGGAGACAAATTTTGTCCCTCAGGATTTTTTCCAATAATTTTCCTACCACTGATGTTAGGCTCACTGGCCTGTAGTTCCCCGGTTTTTCCCTACTACCCTTCTTGAATAATGGTACTACATTAGCGGTTCTCCAGTCCTCTGGCATATCCCCTGTGGCCAGAGAGGTCCTGAATATATGTGTTAGAGCCCCCGCAATCTCCTCCTTTGCCTCACACAGCAGCCTGGGATACATTTCATCCGGGCATGGGGATTTATCCATTTTTAGGCCAGCTAAAACCGCCAATGCCTCCTCCCTCTCGATGTTAATATGTTCGAGCATATCACAGTCCCCCCGCCCTATTTCTATGTCTACATCGTCCTTCTCCATAGTGAAAACAGATGCAAAAAATTCATTTAGAACCCCTCCTACATCTTCCGGCTCCACACACAGATTGCCACTTTTGTCCCTAATGGGCCCTAGTTATCCTCTTACCCTTAATATACTTATAAAACATCTTCGGATTTTCCTTTATTTTGCTCGCCAGTGTTATTTCATGGCCCCTCCTTGATCTCCTAACTTCTTTTTTAAGTATCCCCCTGCACTTTTTGTACTCCTCTAGGGCTTCCTCCGTCTTTAGCCTTTTGTATCTACCAAAAGCCCTCCTTTTTTTCCTAATCTCTGCCATCGTTGAGGATAGGGATGTTCAAGGAGCCTCCTCCTCCCGTTAGTTGTTAATTATCCATCGCCATTCACGACTGGATGTGCCAGGACTGCAGAGCTTTGATCTGATCCATTGGGTGCGGATCGCTTAGCTCTGTCTATAAAATGCTGCTTTCGCTATTTAGCATGCATATAGTCCTGTGTTTTCAGATACACTTGGTGCAGCTCCTGGCATGCTCTTCAACACTCCTTATTGAACCAGGTCTGGTTTGATGGTAATGGTAGAATGAGGGATATGCCGGGCCATGAGGTTACAGATTCTGGTGGAATAAAATTCTGTTGCTGCTGATGGGCCCAGCGCCTCATGGATGCCCAGTTTTGAGCTGCTAGATGTGTTCTTAATCTATCCCATTTAGCACGGTGGTAGGGGCACAGGACACGATGAAGGGGTGTCCTCAGTGACTCAATAGTACCATGATTGACCGAGCTGCCTGAGTCCTGAAGGACATAGCAGCCAGACTGGCTCACGGCAGTGAGAGAATAAACACGAGCCACTACCGAGCCACACTTGGTGATGGACATTGAAGTCCCCCGCCCAGAGGACATTCTGTGCCATGACGCCACAGTGCGCTGGATAAGAGATTAGCGTGTAAAGTTAAAGCACAAGTGATTGGGGGTAAGGTTCTGACTTGGATAGAGAACTAGTTGGCAGACAGGAAGCAAAGAGTTGGAACAAACGGCTCTTTTTCCGAGTGGCAGGCAGTGACTAGTGGGGTACTGCAGGGATCGGTGCTAGGACCCCAGCTATTCACAATATACATTAACGATCTAGACGAGGGAACTAGATGTAATATCTCCAAGTTTGCAGACGACACAAAGCTGGGTGGGCATGTGTGCTGTGAGGAGGATGCCGAGAAACTCCAGTATGATTTGACAGGTTGGCTGATTGGGCAGATGCATGGCAGATGCAATATAATGTGGATAAATGCGAGGCTATCCACTTTGGTGGCAAAAACAGGAAGGCAGATTATTATCTGAACAGCAATAGATTGGGAGAAGGGGAACTGCAACGAGACCTGGGTGTCCTTGTGCACCAGTTGCTAAAGGTAAGCATGCAGGTGCAGCAGGCACTTAAGAAGGCAAATGCTATGTTGTCCTTCATAGCAAAAGGATTTGAGTACAGGAGCAAGGATATCTTGCTGCAGTTGTACAGGGCCTTGGTGAGAGCACACCTTGAGTATTGTGTGCAATTTTGGTCGCCTTATCTGAGGAAGGATGTTCTTGCCATGGAGGGAGTGCAGCGAAGATTCACCAGATTGATAACTAGGATGACAGGAATGATGTCGATTGGGCTGGAGTTTAGAAGAATGAGAGGGGATCTCATTGAAACTTACAAAATTCTAACAGGGCTAGACAGACTAGATGCAGGAAGGATGTTCCCGATGGCAGGGGAGTCCAGAACCAGGGGTTACAGTCTAAAGATAAGGGGTAAGCCATTTAGGACTGAGATGAGGAGGAATTTCTTCACCCAGAGAGTGGTGAACCTATGGAATTCTCTACCACAGAAGGCAGTTGAGGCCAATTCATTAAATATATTCAAGAAGGAGTTAGATATATTTCTTAAGGCTAAAGGGATCAAGGGATATGGGGAGAAAGCAGGGCCAGGGTACTGAATTTGGATGATCAGCCATGATCTCATTAAATGGCGGAGCAGACTCGAGGGGCCGAATGGCCAACTCCTGCTGCTATCTTCTATGTTTCTATGGATGAGGAGGGAGTAAATGTTTAAGATGGTGGATGGGTGGCTGATTAAGCGGCCTGCTTTCCCCTGGATTCTGTCGAGCTTCGTGAGTATTGATGGAGCTGCAACTGTCCAGGCAAGTGGAGAATATTCCATCGCACTCCTGACTTGTGCCTTGTAGGGAGTGAAAAGGCTTTGGGGAGTCAGGAGGTGGTGAGTCACTTACGCAGACCACCCAGTTTCTGACTGGCTCTTGTAGCCACAATATTTATTTGGCTGATCTAGTAAAGTTCCTGGTCAATGGTGACCCCCAGGATGTTGATGGTGGGGAATTCAACAATGGTAATGCCATTGATTGTCATGGGGTGGTGGTTAGACTCTCTCTTGTTGGACATGGTCATTGTCTGGCACTTGTGTGGCACAAATGTTACTTGCCACTTATCATCCCCAACCTGAATGTTGTCCAGGTCGTGCTGGACACAGACTGCCTCATTATCTGATGAATTGCGAATGTAACTTGACACTGTGCAATCAGTAGCGAACATCCCCACTTCTGAAGGTCATTAACAAAGCAGCTAAGATGCTGGGCCTAGGACACTGTCCTGAGTAACTGCTGCAGCGATGATCTGGGTCTGAGATGATTGGCCTCCAATAACCACAACCATCTTCCTTTGTGCTAGATATGACACCATCCAGTGGAGAGTTTTCCCCTGATCCCCATTGATTTCAGTTTTATTAGGGCTCCTTGGTGCCACACTCGGACAAATGCTGCCTTGATGTCGAGAACAGTCACTCTCACCTCACCTCAGGAATTCAGCTCTTTTGTCCATGTTTGGACCAAGGTTGTAATGAGGTCAGGAGCCAAGAGGTCCTGGCAGAAACCAAACTGGGCATCGGTGAGGAGGTTATTTGTGAGTTAGTGCCGCTTGATAGCATTGTCGATGACAGCTTCCATCACTTTGCTGATGATGGAGAGGTGGTTAATGGGGTGGTAACTGGCTGTTGGGTTAGTCCAGCTTTATGTGGACTGGACATACCTGGGCAATTTACCACTTTGTCGGGTAGATGCCAGTACTGGAACAACTTGGCTAGAGGTGCAGCTAGTTCTGGAGCACAGGTCTTTAGTTCTGCAGCCATGATGGTGTCGGGGCCGATAGCCTTTGCTGTATCCAGTGCACTCTACCAATCTTGATATCACGTGGAGTGAAGTGAATTGGCTGAAGGCTGTCTTCAGTGATGGTGGGGACCTCAGGAGCCAGCCGAGATGCATCATCCACTTGGCACTTGTGACTGAAGATGGTTGTGAAAGCTTCAGCCTTGTCTTTTGCACTCACGTGCTGTGCTCCGCCATCATTGAGGATGGGGATGTTCAAGGAGCCTCCTCCTCCCATTAGTAGTTAATTGTCCATCACCATTCCCGACTGGGTGTGGCAGGACTGCAGAGCTTTGATCTGATCGATTGGGTGAAGGATCGCTTAGCTCTGTCTATAGCATGCAGCTTCCACTGTTTAGCCTGCATATAGTCCTGTGTTGTAGCTTCACCAAGTTGGTTTCTGATTTTCAGATACACTTGGTGCAGCTCCGGGCATTCTCTTCAACACTAATTATTGAACCAGGGCTGGTTTGATGCTAATGGTAGAATGAGAGATATGCCAGGCCATGAGGTTACAGATTATGGTGGAATACAATTCTGTTGCTGCTGATGGGCCCACAGCGCCTCATGGTTGCCCAGTTTTGAGCTGCTAGAGGTGTTCTTAATCTATCCCATTTAGCACGGTGGTAGGGCACACAACACAATGAAGAGGTCTCCTCAGTAGCTGGGTAGTACCATGAATGACCAAGCTGGCTGAGTCCTGAAGGACATAGCAGCCAGACTGGCTCACGGCAGGTGGTGAGTGACAAACACGAGCCACTATCGAGCCACACTTGGTGATGGACATTGAAGTCCCCCATCCATAGGACATTCTGTGCCCTTGATGCCACAGTGAGCCGGATGAGGAGGGAGTAAATGTTTAAGATGGTGGATGAGGGGCTGATTAAACGGCCTGCTTTCCCCTGGATTGTGCCGAGCTTCATGAGTTTTGATGGAGCTGCAACTGCCCAGGCAAGTGGAGAATATTCCATCACACTCCTGACTTGTGCCTTGTAGGGGGTGGAAAGGCTTTGGGGGTCAGGAGGTGGTGAGTCACTTGTCACAGAATACCCAGCGTCTGACTAGCTCTTGTAGCCACAACATTTATTTGGCTGATCTAATTAAGTGTCTGGTCAATGGTGACCCCCAGGCTGTTGGTGGGGAATTCAACAATGGTAATGCCATTGAATGTCATGGGCAGGTGGTTAGACTCTCTGTTGTTGGAGATGGTCATTGTCTGGCACTTGTGTGGTACAAATGTTACTTGCCACTTATCATCCCCAACCTGAATGTTGTCCAGGTCTTGCTGCATGTGGACACAGACTGCCTCATGTCTGATGAATTGCGAATGTAACTTGATGCTGTGCAATCAGCTGCGAACATCCCCACTTCTGAAGGTCATTAATAAAGCAGTTGAAGATGTTGGGCCGAGGACACTGTCCTCAGTAACTGCTGCAGCGATGACCTGGGGCTGAGATGATTGGACTCCAATAACCACAACCATCTTCCTTGAGCTAGATATGACACCCTCCAGTGGAGATTTAGCCCCCAATCCCCATTGATTTCAGTTTTACTAGGGCTCCTTGGTGCCACACTCGGTCAAATGCTGCCTTGATGTCGAGGACAGTAACTCTCACCTCACTTCTGGAATTCAGCTCTTTTGTCCATATTTGGACCAAGGCTGTAATGAGGTCAGGAGCCAAGTGGTCCTGGCAGACACCAAACTGGGCATAGGTGAGCAGGTTATTTGTGCATAAGTGTCGCTTGATCGCATAGTCGATGACAGCTTCCATCACTTTGCTGATGATGGAGAGGTGGTTAATGGGGTGGTAACTGGCTGTTGGATTAGTCCAGCTTTTTGATCACTGGACATACCTGGGCACTTTACCACTTTGTCGGGTAGTAGCCAGTACTGGAACAGCTGGGCTAGAGATGCAGCTATTTCTGGAGCAGAGGTCGACAGCTCTGTATTCGGGATGTTGTCGGGTCCCAGAGCCTTTGCTGTATCCAGTGCGCTCTACCGTCCCTGATATCATGTCAGTGAAGCGAATTGGTTGAAGACTGGCTTCTGTGATGGTGGGACCTCAGGAGCTGTAATGCATCATCCACTTGGCACTCGTGGCTAAAGATGGTTGCGAAGGCTACAGCCTTGTCTTTTGCACTCACGTACTGTGCTCTGCCATCGTTGAGGATGGGGATGTTCAAGGAGCCTCCTCCTCCCGTTAGTTGTTAATTGTCCATCACCATTCACGACTGGATGTGGCAGGACTGCAGAGCTTTGATCTGATCCATTGGGTGCGGATCGCTTAGCTCTGTCTATAAAATGCTGCTTTCGCTATTTAGCATGCATATAGTCCTGTGTTTTCAGATACACTTGGTGCAGCTCCTGGCATGCTCTTCAACACTCCTTATTGAACCAGGTCTGGTTTGATGGTAATGGTAGAATGAGGGATATGCCGGGCCATGAGGTTACAGATTCTGGTGGAATAAAATTCTGTTGCTGCTGATGGGCCCAGCGCCTCATGGATGCCCAGTTTTGAGCTGCTAGATGTGTTCTTAATCTATCCCATTTAGCACGGTGGTAGGGGCACAGGACACGATGAAGGGGTGTCCTCAGTGACTCAATGGTACCATGATTGACCAAGCTGCCTGAGTCCTGAAGGACATAGCAGCCAGACTGGCTCACGGCAGTGAGAGAATAAACACGAGCCACTACCGAGCCACACTTGGTGATGGACATTGAAGTCCCCCGCCCAGAGGACATTCTGTGCCATGACGCCACAGTGCGCTGGATAAGAGATTAGCATGTAAAGTTAAAGCACAAGGGATTGGGGGTAAGGTTCTGACTTGGATAGAGAACTGGTTGGCAGACAGGAAGCAAAGAGTTGGAATAAACGGCTCCTTTTCCGAGTGGCAGGCTGTGGCTAGTGGGGTACCGCAGGGATCGGTGCTAGGACCCCAGCTATTCACAATATATATTAATGATTTGGACGAGAGAATTAGATGTAATATCTCCAAGTTTGCAGATGACACAAAGCTGGGTGGGCATGTGTGCTGTGAGGAGGATGCCGAGAAACTCCAGTATGTTTTGACAGGTTGGCTGATTGGGCAGATGCATGGCAGATGCAATATAATGTGGATAAATGCGAGGCAATCCACTTTGGTGGCAAAAACAGGAAGGCAGATTGTTATCTGAACAGCAATAGATTGGGAGAAGGGGAAGTGCAACGAGACCTGGGTGTCCTTGTGCACCAGTTGCTAAAGGTAAGCATGCAGGTGCAGCAGGCACTTAAGAAGGCAAATGCTACGTTGTCCTTCATAGCAAAGGATTTGAGTACAGGAGGAAGGATATCTTGCTGCAGTTGTACAGGGCCTTGGTGAGAGCACACCTTGAGTATTGTGTGCAATTTTGGTCGCCTTATCTGAGGAAGGATGTTCTTGCCATGGAGGGAGTGCAGCGAAGATTCACCAGATTGATACCTGGGATGACAGGAATGATGTCGATTGGGCTGGAGTTTAGAAGAATGAGAGGGGATCTCATTGAAACTTATAAAATTCTAACAGGGCTAGACAGACTAGATGCAGGAAGGATGTTCCCGATGGCGGGGGAGTCCAGAACCAGGGGTTACAGTCTAAAGATAAGGGGTAAGCCATTTAGGACTGAGATGATGAGGAATTTCTTCACCCAGAGAGTGGTGAACCTGTGGAATTCTCTACCACAGAAGGCAGTTGAGGCCAATTCATTAAATATATTCAAGAAGGAGTTAGATATATTTCTTAAGGCTAAAGGGATCAAGGGATATGGGGAGAAAGCAGGGCCAGGGTACTGAATTTGGATGATCAGCCATGATCTCATTAAATGGCGGAGCAGACTCGAGGGGCCGAATGGCCTACTCCTGCTGCTATCTTCTATGTTTCTATGGATGAGGAGGGAGTAAATGTTTAAGATGGTGGATGGGTGGCTGATTAAGCGGCCTGCTTTCCCCTGGATTCTGTCGAGCAAGTGGAGAATATTCCATCGCACTCCTGACTTGTGCCTTGTAGGGAGTGAAAAGGCTTTGGGGAGTCAGGAGGTGGTGAGTCACTTACGCAGACTATCCAGTGTCTCACTGGCTCTTGTAGCCACAATATTTATTTGGCTGATCTAGTTAAGTTCCTGGTCAATGGTGACCCCCAGGATGTTGATGGTGGGGAATTCAACAATGGTAATGCCATTGATTGTCATGGGGTGGAGGTTAGACTCTCTCTTGTTGGAGATGGTCATTGTCTGGCACTTGTGTGGCACAAATGTTACTTGCCACTTATCATCCCCAACCTGAATGTTGTCCAGGTCGTGCTGGACACAGACTGCCTCATTATCTGATGAATTGCGAATGTAACTTGACACTGTGCAATCAGTAGCGAACATCCCCACTTCTGAAGGTCATTAACAAAGCAGCTAAGATGTTGGGCCTAGGAAACAGTCCTGAGTAACTGCTGCAGCGATGACCTGGGTCTGAGATGATTGGCCTCCAATAACCACAACCATCTTCCTTTGTGCTAGATATGACACCATCCAGTGGAGAGTTTTCCCCTGATCCCCATTGATTTCAGTTTTATTAGGGCTCCTTGGTGCCACACTCGGACCAATGCTGCCTTGATGTCGAGGACAGTCACTCTCACCTAACCTCTGGAATTCAACTCTTTTGTCCATGTTTGGACCAAGGTTGTAATGAGGTCAGGAGCCAAGAGGTCCTGGCAGAAACCAAACTGGGCATCGTTGAGGAGTTTATTTGTGAGTTAGTGCTGCTTGATAGCATTGTCGATGACAGCTTCCATCACTTTGCTGATGATGGAGAGGTGGTTAATGGGGTGGTAACTGGCTGTTGGATTAGTCCAGCTTTATGTGGACTGGACATACCTGGGCAATTTACCACATTGTCGGGTAGAAGCCAGTACTGGAACAGCTGGGCTAGAGATGCAGCTATTTCTGGAGCAGAGGTCTTCAGCTCTGTATCCGGGATGTTGTCGTGTCCCAGAGCCTTTGCTGTATCCAGTGCGCTCTACCGTTCTTGATATCATGTCAGTGAAGCAAATTGGTTGAAGACTGGCTTCTGTGATGGTGGGACCTCAGGAGCTGTAATGCATCATCCACTTGGCACTCGTGGCTAAAGATGGTTGCGAAGGATTCAGCCTTGTCTTTTGCACTCACGTACTGTGCTCTGCCATCGTTGAGGATGGGGATGTTCAAGGAGCCTCCTCCTCCCGTTAGTTGTTAATTATCCATCACCATTTACGACTGGATGTGGCAGTACTGCAGAGCTTTGATCTGATCCATTGGGTGCGGATCGCTTAGCTCTGTCTATAAAATGCTGCTTTCGCTATTTAGCATGCATATAGTCCTGTGTTTTCAGATACACTTGGTGCAGCTCCTGGCATGCTCTTCAACACTCCTTATTGAAGCAGGGCTGGTTTGATGGTAATGGTAGAATGAGGGATATGCCGGGCCATGAGGTTACAGATTCTGGTGGAATAAAATTCTGTTGCTGCTGATGGGCCCAGCGCCTCATGGATGCCCAGTTTTGAGCTGCTAGATGTGTTCTTAATCTATCCCATTTAGCACGGTGGTAGGGGCACAGGACACGATGAAGGGGTGTCCTCAGTGACTCAATAGTACCATGATTGACCGAGCTGCCTGAGTCCTGAAGGACATAGCAACCAGACTGGCTCACGGCAGTGAGAGAATAAACACGAGCCACTACCGAGCCACACTTGGTGATGGACATTGAAGTCCCCCGCCCAGAGGACATTCTGTGCCATGACGCCACAGTGCGCTGGATAAGAGATTAGCGTGTAAAGTTAAAGCACATGGGATTGGGGGTAATGTTCTGACTTGGATAGAGAACTGGTTGGCAGACAGGAAGCAAAGAGTTGGAATAAACGGCTCTTTTTCCGAGTGGCAGGCAGTGACTAGTGGGGTACTGCAGGGATCGGTGCTAGGACCTCAGCTATTCACAATATATATTAATGATCTAGACGAGGGAACTAGATGTAATATCTCCAAGTTTGCAGATGACACAAAGCTGGGTGGGCATGTGTGCTGTGAGGAGGATGCCGAGAAACTCCAGTATGTTTTGACAGGTTGGCTGATTGGGCAGATGCATGGCAGATGCAATATAATGTGGATAAATGCGAGGCTATCCACTTTGGTGGCAAAAACAGGAAGGCAGATTATTATCTGAACAGCAATAGATTGGGAGAAGGGGAAGTGCAACGAGACCTGGGTGTCCTTGTGCACCAGTTGCTAAAGGTAAGCATGCAGGTGCAGCAGGCACTTAAGAAGGCAAATGCTACGTTGTCCTTCATAGCAAAAGGATTTGAGTACAGGAGCAAGGATATCTTGCTGCAGTTGTACAGGGCCTTGGTGAGAGCACACCTTGAGTATTGTGTGCAATTTTGTTCGCCTTATCTGAGGAAGGATGTTCTTGCCATGGAGGGAGTGCAGCGAAGATTCACCAGATTGATACCTGGGATGACAGGAATGATGTCGATTGGGCTGGAGTTTAGAAGAATGAGAGGGGATCTCATTGAAACTTGTAAAATTCTAACAGGGCTAGACAGACTAGATGCAGGAAGGATTTTCCCGATGGCGGGGGAGTCCAGAACCAGGGGTTACAGTCTAAAGATAAGGGGTAAGCCATTTAGGACTGAGATGAGGAGGAATTTCTTCACCCAGAGAGTGGTGAACCTATGGAATTCTCTACCACAGAAGGCAGTTGAGGCCAATTCATTAAATATATTCAAGAAGGAGTTAGATATATTTCTTAAGGCTAAAGGGATCAAGGGATATGGGGAGAAAGCAGGGCCAGGGTACTGAATTTGGATGATCAGCCATGATCTCATTAAATGGCGGAGCAGACTCGAGGGGCCGAATGGCCTACTCCTGCTGCTATCTTCTATGTTTCTATGGATGAGGAGGGAGTAAATGTTTAAGATGGTGGATGGGTGGCTGATTTAGCGGCCTGCTTTCCCCTGGATTCTGTCGAGCTTTGTGAGAATTGATGGAGCTGCAACTGTCCAGGCAAGTGGAGAATATTCCATCGCACTCCTGACTTGTGCCTTGTAGGGAGTGAAAAGGCTTTGGGGAGTCAGGAGGTGGTGAGTCACTTACGCAGACTACCCAGTGTCTGACTCGCTCTTGTAGCCACAATATTTATTTGGCTGACCTAGTTAAATTCCTGGTCAATGGTGACCCCCAGGATGTTGATGGTGGGGAATTCAACAATGGTAATGCCATTGATTGTCATGGGGTGGTGGTTAGACTCTCTCTTGTTGGACATGGTCATTGTCTGGCACTTGTGTGGCACAAATGTTACTTGCCACTTATCATCCCCAACCTGAATGTTGTCCAGGTCGTGCTGGACACAGACTGCCTCATTATCTGATGAATTGCGAATGTAACTTGACCCTGTGCAATCAGTAGCGAACATCCCCACTTCTGAAGGTCATTAACAAAGCAGCTAAGATGCTGGGCCTAGGACACTGTCCTGAGTAACTGCTGCAGCGATGATCTGGGTCTGAGATGATTGGCCTCCAATAACCACAACCATCTTCCTTTGTGCTAGATATGACACCATCCAGTGGAGAGTTTTCCCCTGATCCCCATTGATTTCAGTTTTATTAGGGCTCCTTGGTGCCACACTCGGACAAATGCTGCCTTGATGTCGAGAACAGTCACTCTCACCTCACCTCAGGAATTCAGCTCTTTTGTCCATGTTTGGACCAAGGTTGTAATGAGGTCAGGAGCCAAGAGGTGCTGGCGGAAACCAAACTGGGCATCGGTGAGGAGGTTATTTGTGAGTTAGTGCCGCTTGATAGCATTGTCGATGACAGCTTCCATCACTTTGCTGATGATGGAGAGGTGGTTAATGGGGTGGTAACTGGCTGTTGGGTTAGTCCAGCTTTATGTGGACTGGACATACCTGGGCAATTTACCACTTTGTCGGGTAGATGCCAGTACTGGAACAACTTGTCTAGAGGTGCAGCTAGTTCTGGAGCACAGGTCTTTAGTTCTGCAGCCATGATGGTGTCGGGGCCGATAGCCTTTGCTGTGTCCAGTGCACTCTACCAATCTTGATATCACGTGGAGTGAAGTGAATTGGCTGAAGGCTGTCTTCAGTGATGGTGGGGACCTCAGGAGCCAGCCGAGATGCATCATCCACTTGGCACTTGTGACTGAAGATGGTTGTGAAAGCTTCAGCCTTGTCTTTTGCACTCACGTGCTGTGCTCTGCCATCATTGAGGATGGGGATGTTCAAGGAGCCTCCTCCTCCCATTAGTAGTTAATTGTCCATCACCATTCCCGACTGGGTGTGGAAGGACTGCAGAGCTTTGATCTGATCGATTGGGTGAAGGATCGCTTAGCTCTGTCTATAGCATGCAGCTTCCACTGTTTAGCCTGCATATAGTCCTGTGTTGTAGCTTCACCAAGTTGTTTCTGATTTTCAGATACACTTGGTGCAGCTCCGGGCATTCTCTTCAACACTAATTATTGAACCAGGGCTGGTTTGATGCTAATGGTAGAATGAGAGATATGCCGGGCCATGAGGTTACAGATTATGGTGGAATACAATTCTGTTGCTGCTGATGGGCCCACAGCGCCTCATGGTTGCCTCATGGTTGCCCAGTCAAGGGATATGGGGAGAATGAAGGGCCAGGGTGATGCGCTATCAACAATACCAAAGACTACGAGATGGACTTAAATGAAGTAGGCTTTTATTGACTACGAACTAGAGCATGCCTCTGCTAGTGAATCCATCCTAAGAGCTCTCAGGGGAAGGGTGGTGAGTCACCTTTATACCCGGGCTTAGGGGTGGAGCCAGGGGCTGAGACATGCCTGGGCTTGTACAGGGTTAACAGTGGTTTACCACACAGGCATGTACAGGTTAACAGTGGTTTACCACATTCACCCCTTGTTTAAAAAAGAGTCCGGCGGGGTGAAGTGTTTCAAAAGTTCGTATACGAAAGTCTCTCCGGGGGTCTTGTCTGCCGTAATGATCTTCATGGTGCCGGTTGCGGCGGTTCTTTGCCCGCGGCCGCTTCTCGCGTGGGACGGAGCACTGGCGTGTCGTCCTCTCGGGGTAGGGATGGCACCGGCATGTCGTCAGTTCGTGGTAGACACCCCAGTGGTGCGTCGTGGGTAGTGGTGGTGGGTGGAGGTAGTGGATGGTGATCGATGGTGTTTTGGGTGGTACCTGAGGGTGCGAGGTCTCGAATTGAGACTGTGTCCTCCCGCCCGTCAGGATACGCCACGTAGGCGTACTGTGGGTTGGTGTGGAGGAGGTGAACCTTTTCGACCAGGGGGTCCATCTTATGGCTCCTCACGTGTTTCCTGAGCAGGATGGGTCCCGGAGACGTCAGCCATGGCGGTAGTGATGTCCCCGAGGTGGATTTCCTGGGGAAGATGAACATCTTCTCGTGAGGGGTGGCGTTTGTGGCAGTACAGAGCAGTGATCGTATGGAGTGGAGCGCATCGGGGAGGACATCTTGCCAGCGGGAGATTGGGAGGCCCTTGGATTTTAGGGCGAGCATGGCGGTCTTCCACACCGTTGCGTTCTCCCTCTCTACCTGTCCGTTACCCCGGGGGTTGTAGCTGGTAGTCCTGCTCGTGGCTATGCCCTTCTCGAGCAGGTACTGGCGCAGCTCGTCGCTCATGAACGACGAGCCCCTGTCGCTGTGGATGTAATTGGGGAAGCCAAATATGGCGAACAGGTCATGGAGGCACCTGATGACTGTGGCGCTGGTCATGTCCGGGCAGGGGATGGCGAAGGGGAAACGGGAGTACTCATCAATAATATTGAGGAAGTACGTGTTGCGGTCAGAGGAGGGAAGGGGCCCCTTGAAATCGACGCTGAGACATTCGAAGGGGCGGGTGGCTTTAATCAGGTGTGCCCTGTCTGGCCTATAAAAATGCGGTTTGCATTCGGCGCAGACCTGGCAGTTCCTGGTCATGGTCCTGACCTCCTCGATGGAGTAAGGCAGGTTGCGAGCTTTAATAAAGTGGAAGAACCTGGTGACCCCCGGGTGGCAGAGATCATTGTGGAGGGTCCGTAGCCTATCGACTTGTGCGTTGGCACATGTCCCACGGGATAGGGCGTCTGGGGGCTCATTAAGTTTCCCGGGCCGGTATAAGATATCTGTAAAGTCTGTGGGTTGTGCAGTTAATAAATACACAGGCTTCAGAAGTAACAAACAAACAGGTCTTTACTATTCAAAGGTCCGGGCGAATCTGCCCCAGCAATCCTGCCACAACACTTATATACTGGTGTGGTCACTATCGGTATTACAGTATACAGAAGCCAACCAAATAGTGCCACACCGAAAGTAGTCCTCTTAAAGGTGAACGGTTACGTTCAATAGTTCCCTTAAAGGTAGATGGGTACATACACTACAATCCTCCCTTTTTAGCTTATTACTTACTAAGTCCATAGTGAACATACATTCTAACATATATACAGGTTTATGTAAAACAGTTCATAGATTCAGTCTTTCCGGGGGTTTCCGGATTCTGTCCGGATAACGCCGCAGTGGTGTCGTCATTTCAGGCGGGCTAGGAGGTGCTTCTGGCAAGGTCGATTCGGCTTGAAAAGCCGTGTCAGGTTCAGCTGACTCCAGTATCACTAGATCGGAAGTAGGTGTTCTGGGTATCTCAGTTTCAACATTACCCGGATAAGGTGGTGAAGTCGGTTGCCCATTGGTGGCGGACCCTATGATTTGGTCAACATGGCGCCTTATTATATTGTCTCCAATGTCCACGGTGTACATCAATGGCCCCAGCCTTTTCCCAATAGTTCCAGGCTGCCATTTCTCAGTACGGTAGTCCCGGGCCAAAACTCGTTGACCGATCTGGAAAGATCTAGTGACTCTGTCGTTCATGCCCTGGAATTGCCGGTTCTCTACGTCTCTTCTGACGTTTGGTTTTAGTAAATCCAGCCGGCATCTTAGGCGTCTGTTACAGAACATCATTGCGGGAGTTTGATTTGTGACCGCATGTGTCGCATTTCGGTATGCCAACAAAAAGCTATCCACCTTATGTTGCAGACTTATATTTTCATTACTCATGGCCTTTACGGCCTTCTTGAAGGTCTGGACAAACCTTTCAGCCAATCCATTGGAGGCGGGATGGTATGGGGCTGACGTGTAATGTTTAACCCCATTGCTCTTTAAGAATTTCTTGAATTCTTCGGACACAAATTGTGGTCCATTATCAGAACAGATCTGTTCCGGCAGGCCATTCCGAGCAAACATAGTCCTTAACACTGTGATGGTTTTTTCCGTCATGGTGGTGGTCATCTTAATTACTTCTGGCCACTTGGAGTGGGCATCCACCGCTATTAGAAACATCGAGTCCATAAATGGACCAGCAAAGTCGATGTGTACTCTTTGCCAAGGCGAGGAGGGCCACTTCCATGGATGCAGAGGAGCCTGGGGTGGCGCGTTCTGAACCTTCTGACATCCTAGGCAGTTCTTCGTGATCTCCTCTATGTCTCCATCAATGCCTGGCCACCACACAAACGCTCTTGCTAGATTCTTCATCTTTACTCCCCCCAGATGTCCTTCGTGCAGCTCCTTTAGCACCTTCTTTTGGAGTTTGGGTGGAATCACCACTCTAGATCCACACATCAGGGTTCCTCGACACACTGACAGTTGTTCTTTCCTCTGTGCAAATGCTTGCAGTGTTGGTTTGCTCCGTGCTGGCCATCCCTCCACCGTTACATCATAGACTCGTGAAAGAGTCGGGTCATTCCTTGTCTCATTCTCAATCATTGAGTTTGTTATCGGTAGACACTCCACTATGGATGAGTGGAACAACTCTACTGGGTCCACTATACTCGCTTCTTCTACCATCGGCAATGGCAAGCGTGACAACCCATCAGCATTTCCATGCTGTTTAGACCTTTTGTACTCAATTTCGTATTGGTGTGCCCCAAGTAACACGGACCACCTTTGTAACCTTTGTGCTGTCATGGTGGAAACGGCCTTATTTGGGTTGAATATGGACACCAACGGCTGGTGGTCTGTCAACAATGTGAACTTTTTACATTGTAGGTAATGGTTGAATTTCTTCATGCCCCACACAAGACTGAGGGCCTCCCTATCTATTTGGGCGTAATTTCGCTCCGCGGGTGTCAATGATCGGGACGCAAAAGCCACTGGCCTTTCCGAGCCATTTGGTAGCCTGTGCGAGAGTACTGCCCCAATTCCGTACGGGGAAGCATCGCAAGCTAGACAAAGGGGTAATGCTGGGTTGAAATGAGCCAACACTTCTTCAGAGGTAATCAACTCCTTGCTTCTGCGAAAAGCCTTTTTGCATTCTTCACTCCACTTCCATGGTGTTTCTTTCCGCAACAGGTCATTCAGCGGATGCAGTACCATGGATAAATTTGGCAGAAACTTGTGATAGTAATTAATCAACCCCAAGAATGATCTTAACTGTGATACGTTTCCTGGAGCGGGGGCCTTCACGACCGCTTCTATCTTTTCAGGTGACTTATGCAGTCCCTCTCGGTCAATGACATGACCGCAGTATGAGATCCGTTTTTGGAAGAACTCACACTTCTTGCGATTAACCCGAAGGCCATACTCCTTCAACCTGGTGAGTACCAGTTTCAAATTCGTGAGGTGTTCTTCCTCATCTTTTCCCGTGATTAAAATGTCATCTAAGTAGCACTGCATGCTTGGAATTCCTTGTAACACCTGTTCCATGGCCCTCTGCCAAATTGCTGGCGCCGAAGCTACCCCAAAGACCAGTCTATTGTAGCGATACAAGCCTCTGTGAGTGTTGATGGTGAGGTACTGGCGTGACTCTTCCTCGACCTCCATCTGTAGATATGCTTGAGCCAGATCTATTTTCGTGAAATGCTTCCCTCCAGCCAACGAAGCAAAGATATCTTCAATCCGCGGAAGCGGGTATTGTACCGTGTGAAGCACCGGATTCACAGTAATCTTGAAATCTCCGCAGATACGGACCTTCCCCGGTCCCCCTGGCTTATTACTCGGTGAGGACTTCATGACGGGAACAATGGGCGTGGCCCACTCACTCCAGTCCACTTTCGACAGAACCCCTGATCGTTCAAGTTCTTCCAGTTCTGCCTCCACAGCTGGTCGTATTGCGTAAGGTACCGATCTGGCCTTAAAAAACTTTGGGCTTGCATTTTCTGCAATCTTAACCTTTGCTTTAATACCTCGCAGTGTTCCCAGTCCTTGCTGGAATACCTCCTTAGCTTCGTCCAATATTCTGGACAACCGTTCAGGTTTGACATCCTCTTTTTCGAAATCCACCGTCATGGTGTTTAGTGACTGCCAGTCCAACTTTATTTTTCGGATCCACTCCCGTCCCAGAAGTGGTGGTCCTCCCTCAGGCAATACATACAGGTCCAACCGGTGATGATCTTTATCCTTGTATCTCACCTTGACTTCTATCATTCCGATGGGGAATACTTTGTGCCCCGTGTATGTCTGTAGTACTAGTTCCGTATCCCGTAGTGGAATATGCTTGAAAAATTTCTTATAGTCATGCTTATTCATGACCGTCAACACCGATCCGGTGTCCACTTCCATTTTTACTTGGACCTTTGCAATCTGTAGCGTTATCCAGATGGTTTGTTGGTCAGCTTCATTGCTCACGTTGTGAATTCTCAGACTGTCCAGTCCTTTGCATTTGGAGTGTGAGACCGACTTCTGTTCCCTCAGACTCTTCTTAGTCACCTCTTGTACCTTTCCGTACCATTTTTGTGGTGACTTCTTATTGTTGTACGTTGCTCCTGACCGGCATACCTTAGCTATGTGCCCGATCTTGCCACATTTCCTGCATTCTTGGTTTTTAACCCAGCATTGATTCTGGTCGTGTGTTGTCTTCCCACAACGGTAGCATTTTGTTGTGCTCGAAGTAATTTGGTCCACCCCTAGTGCCGCCGCCTTTAGCTGCATTTCCGCCGTTCCTTTCGCTGCGGCTTCGTGCGATGCAGCTATGAGGACAGCCCTGTCCAGTGTGAGGTCATTTTCTTCCAGTAGTCGCTTCTGCGTTCCTTCTTTGGACAATCCGCATACGAACTCGTCACGCAGTGCCTCTGTCAGATTCCCTCCAAACTGGCAGTATTTCGCTAGCCTACGCAGTTCGACCAAGTATTCCGCATTGCTTTCGTCTTTCCTCTGCGTTCTTGCGTAGAATTTGAATCGTTCAGCCAGCATCAACGGTGTGGGGTTCAAGTGATCCTTCAGCACTGCTACAATATCATCGAAAGTCTGATCTGCCGGTTTAGCTGGTGAGAGAAGATGCTTCAACAACCATCATGTTAAGTAAGGTTAAAGCTTTTTCCTCCTTAGCTATTTTGTTAGCCTTACAATGTATCTCAATACGTTCTACGTACGTGGCCCAGTCTTCTATCTCCGAATTGAACTCGTTGCTGTCCGCCCGCTTAGGCATCTTTCTTTCCTTGGGTACAACACAAGTATTTCTTCAAGTATTCTTATTTATTTGTTTATTTCTAAGATGGCGGTTTTCCCGCGAAAATGGCGGTTTCCCGCTCTTTCCTTCTCGCCCCGCCCACTTCAATCGTCTTCTCCGCCTAATGGCGGCTTCCCGCGTTTCTTCC
The DNA here is from genome assembly GCF_052327205.1 of Somniosus microcephalus. Classification (NCBI taxonomy): domain Eukaryota; kingdom Metazoa; phylum Chordata; class Chondrichthyes; order Squaliformes; family Somniosidae; genus Somniosus; species Somniosus microcephalus. Next base: position 60,621 of record NW_028225711.1, on the reverse strand, counting down.
CTGGTGGAAGGGGTACGCTTTCCCCACAGCGGACAGGTTCAGCCCCTGGGCTGGCTTCCGCACAGCTCCCCTTACTCGGCTCTGTCTTTTCCTCCCGCCCGCACGGCTCTACCGGCGCTGGGTACACCCCGTTAACGGAGGACAGTTCAGCCGCTGGACTGGCTCTCGCGCAGTCTCTCTCTCCGTACCCAGCTCTGTCGCTCTCTCTCCCGCACGTTCGGTTCTACCGGCCCTGGGTACCCCGTTGGTGGAGAACAGTTCAGCCGCTGGACTGGCTCTCGCACAGTCTCTCTCCCCTTGCTCGGCTCTGTCTCTCTCTCCCACCCGCACGGTTCCTGTTCGCCTCCCAGCCCTCTCGCAGACCGGTGTCTCCCTCCCCGGCTGCGGCTGGGTTTCTCTTCCCGCGCCTACTCCCAGTCTCAGCGCTTCGTGGCTGCGGGCGCTGCCCGGCTTTTCCCGCCGATCGCGGTCTGGCTGTCACCCGACGCCGTTGGACCCGACTTCTGACCGGCTCAGCTCCCCCTCGACCGAGGTCGAGTGCTCTGCCCTTATCCTCCGGATACTTCTACACCTTCCCCTACTCACAATCTCCGCGGCCGCCTTGTTCCCTGCTGATCGGCTCACTCCGCACCGTGGTAGAAGGGTAGTCAGTGCCTGTTGCTAATGGAAGCTTTTGTTGCTAAAGTCTTCCACCTTTCTCCTGCTGCAGCCTCGTGTTTTCTTCCAGCAGCACGACGAGGGCGGTTGCCTCTCTTCGACGCTCTTCTTGCCTTGGTAATCTTGCCGCAGGGTACGATGGGACTCGTCGCCACTGTAAAGTCTGTGGGTTGTGCAGTTAATAAATACACAGACTTCAGAAGTAACAAACAAACAGGTCTTTACTATTCGAAGGTCCGGGCGAATCTGCCCCAGCAATCCTGCCACAACACTTATATACTGGTGTGGTCACTATCGGTATTACAGTATACAGAAGCCAACCAAATAGTGCCACACCTAAAGTAGTTCTCTTAAAGGTGAACGGTTACATTCAATAGTTCCCTTAAAGGTAGACGGGTACATACACTACAATATCGTAGTTGTAGGTGGATAACTCGATCCTCCACCGCAATATCTTATCATTTTTGATTTTCCCCCTTTGTCTGTTGTTAAACATAAATGCTACTGACCGTTGGTCAGTGAGCAGGGTGAAACGTTTACCGGCCAGGTAATGTCTCCAGTGCCGTACAGCCTCCACTATCGCCTGGGCCTCCTTCTCGACTGAGGAGTGTCGAATTTCGGGGCCCTGGAGGGTCCGTGAAAAGAAGGCCACGGGTCTCCCCGCCTGGTTAAGGGTTGCGGCTAGGGCGAAGTCGGATGCATCGCTCTCCACTTGGAAAGGGATGGACTCATCCACTGCGTGCATTGTGGCCTTCGCAATGTCCTCTTTTATGAGGGTGAAGGCCGCACGGGCCTCTGCCGTCAGGGAGAAGGAGGTTGACTTGATGAGGGGCCGGGCTTTGTCCGCATAGTTGGGCACCCACTGGGCGTAGTAAGAGAAGAACCCTAGGCATCTCTTCAGGGCTTTTAGGCAGTGGGGGCGGGGGGGGTAGTTCCAGGAGGGGGCGCATTCAGTCAGGGTCGGGGCCGATGACTCCGTTTTCCACCACGCAGCCAAGAATAGCGAGGCGCGCGGTGCGGAACATACATTTTTCTCTGTTGTATGTCAGATTCAGCCGTTGGGCCGTACGGAGGAATTTTTCTAGGTTAGCGTCGTGGTCCTGCCGGTCATGGCCGCAGATGGTGACGTTGTCTAGATAGGAGAAGGTGGCCTGCAGCGCGTTCTGGTCAACCATCCAGTCCATCTCCCTTTGGAAGACCGAGACCCCATTGGTGACGCCGAAGGGGACTCAGAGGAAGTGGTAGAGGTGACCGTCAGCCTCGAAGGCCGTGTACTGGCGGTCCTCAGGCCTGATGGGGAGCTGGTGGTATGCCGACTTCAGATCAATCGTCGAGAATACTCGGTATTGTGCTATCTGGTTGACCATGTCAGATATGCGGGGAAGTGGGTATGCGTCTAATTGCGTGTATCGATTGATCGTCTGGCTGTAGTCAATAACCAGGCGCTGTTTTTCGCCGGTCTTTACTACCACCACTTGGGCTCGCCATGGGCTGGTGCTGCCCTCGATAATCCCTTCCCTCAGGAGTCTTTGTACTTCTGATTTAATAAAGCTCCTATCCCCGGCACTGTACCGCCTGCTTTTAGTAGCAATTGGCTTGCAGTCTTTGGCGAGGTTAGCAAACAACGGGGGGGGTTTGACCTTCAGGGTGGACAGGCTGCATACTTTGCGTGGCGCCGTGTTTAAATTCTGCTGGCTGCAGACTGTAAGTGGGGGCAGGGGCCCGCCATATGCCATCGTGACGCTCTCCAGATGGCACTGGAAGTCTAATCCTAGCAGTACGGGAGCGCAGAGCTGTGGTAGGACGAGGAATTTAAACTCTCTGTACTCCACGCCGTTCACTGTCAGAGTCGCTACACAGTAGCTGCCGACGTCCGCCGTATGGGACTTTGAGGTCATAAAGACCTGGTGGCGTGTGCGCAGAACCGATAGGGAGTAGCGTCGCACCGTGTCGGGGTGGATGAAGCTCTCTGTGCTTCCGCAGTCGAAAAGGCAATTTGTGGCATGGCCATTTACCTTTACGTTCATCATGGACCTGGCTAGTTGATGGGGCCTAGATTGGTCCAGGGTGATGGAGGCCATCGTCGAGGTCGGTGGGTCACTGTAGTATTCGCCTGCGCCGAGGGCCTGGTCCCGAGATGGTGTCCAAGATGGCGGCTCCCCCTCGGCTGGTGGTGTCCAAAATGGCGGCCCGCATGGCTCACACGTGGTTGGTGGGGTCCAAAATGGCAGCCTGTACGGTTCACACGCGGCGCTGCTGGAATTGGGGGTCGATTTCGCCTTGCACACTCTTGCGTAGTGGCCTTTCTTGCCGCATTTGGAGCAGGTCGCGTCCTTTGCTGGGCATTGCTGTCTGGGGTGCTTGGCCTGGCCGCAGAAGTAGCATTTCTGGCCTCTGGTCATTGCAGCTGTAGTTGGGCTGCTGGCGGCTTGTGGCCTTACCAGGTCCCAAGATGGCTGCTCCCGTGGCATCCACGTGGCCATCCGGTCAGGGGGGTAGGCGTCCATGTTCTGGAGGGCCACGTCTAACGAGTTAGCGAGGGCCACCGTCTTCTGCAGGTCGAGCCTCCTCTGTTCCAGCAGCCTCTGCCGAGTATAGTTGGACCTGATGCCGGCTACGTAGGCGTCTCGGATCAGGTCTTCCGTGCATTCCTTGGCCGTCACCGCTTTGCAATTACAGTCCCGGACGAGGACTCTCAGTGTCAGTAAATATTCAGCGCCCGATTCCCCGGGGCGCTGCTTTTGGGTAGCCAGGAGGTGTCTGGCGTAGACCTCGTTAACAGGCCTCACATATTGTTCCTTTAGCGTTGCGATGGCGGCCGCGTAAGTAGTGGCGTCTCGGATGATCGAGTAGACTCGGTGGCTCACCCGTGAGTTCAAGACAAGCCGTTTCGCGTCATCTGTAGTGACAGTAGTGCTGGAGGCCTCCAGGAAGGCTTCGAAACAGCTCAGCCAGTGTTCAAAGTTATTGGCTGCATCTGCTGCTTGAGGATCCAGGTCTAAACGTTCCGGATTCAAGATTTGCTCCATGTTGAAAATTAGTCAATAAAATTGATGCGCTATCAACAATACCAAAGACTACGAGATGGACTTATATGAAGTAGGCTTTTATTGACTAAGAACTAGAGCATGCCTCTTCTCGTGAATCCATCCTAAGAGCTCTTGGGGGAAGGGTCGTGAGTCACCTTCATACCCGGGCTTAGGGGTGGAGCCAGGGGCTGAGACATGCCTGGACTTGTACAGGGTTAACAGTGGTTTACCACACAGGCATGTACAGGTTAACAGTGGTTTACCACACAGGGTACTGAATTTGGATGATCAGCCATGATCTCATTAAATGGTGGAGCAGACTCGAGGGGCCGAATGGCCTACTCCTGCTGCTATCTTCTATGTTTCTATGGATGAGGAGGGAGTAAATGTTTAAGATGGTGGATGGGTGGCTGATTAAGCGGCCTGCTTTCCCCTGGATTCTGTCGAGCTTCGTGAGTATTGATGGAGCTGCAACTGTCCAGGCAAGTGGAGAATATTCCATCGCACTCCTGACTTGTGCCTTGTAGGAAGTGAAAAGGCTTTGGGGAGTCAGGAGGTGGTGAGTCACTTACGCAGACTACCCAGTGTCTGACTAGCTCTTGTAGCCACAATATTTATTTGGCTGATCTAGTTAAGTTCCTGGTCAATGGTGACCCCCAGGATGTTGATGGTGGGGAATTCAACAATGGTAATGCCATTGATTGTCATGGGGTGGTGGTTAGACTCTCTCTTGTTGGAGATGGTCATTGTCTGGCACTTGTGTGGCACAAATGTTACTTACCACTTATCATCCCCAACCTGAATGTTGTCCAGGTCGTGCTGGACACAGACTGCCTCATTATCTGATGAATTGCGAATGTAACTTGACACTGTGCAATCAGTAGCGAACATCCCCACTTCTGAAGGTCATTAACAAAGCAGCTAAGATGTTGGGCCTAGGACACTGTCCTGAGTAACTGCTGCAGCGATGACCTGGGTCTGAGATGATTGGCCTCCAATAACCACAACCATCTTCCTTTGTGCTAGATATGACACCGTCCAGTGGAGAGTTTTCCCCTGATCCCCATTGATTTCAGTTTTATTAGGGCTCCTTGGTGCCACACTCGGACAAATGCTGCCTTGATGTCGAGGACAGTCACTCTCACCTCACCTCTGGAATTCAGCTCTTTTGTGCATGTTTTGACCAAGGTTGTAATGAGGTCAGGAGCCAAGAGGTCCTGGCGGAAACCAAACTGGGCATCGGTGAGGAGGTTATTTGTGAGTTAGTGCCGCTTGATAGCATTGTCGATGACAGCTTCCATCACTTTGCTGATGATGGAGAGGTGGTTAATGGGGTGGTAACTGGCTGTTGGATTAGTCCAGCTTTATGTGGACTGGCCATACCTGGGCAATTTACCACTTTGTCGGGTAGAAGCCAGTACTGGAACAGCTGGGCTAGAGGTGCAGCTATTTCTGGAGCAGAGGTCTTCAGCTCTGTATCGGGGATGATGTCGGGTCCCAGAGCCTTTGCTGTATCCAGTGCGCTCTACCGTTCTTGATATCATGTCAGTGAAGCGAATTGGTTGAAGACTGGCTTCTGTGATGGTGGGACCTCAGGAGCTGTAATGCATCATCCACTTGGCACTCGTGGCTAAAGATGGTTGCGAAGGCTTCAGCCTTGTCTTCTGCACTCACGTACTGTGCTCTGCCATCGTTGAGGATGGGGATGTTCAAGGAGCCTCCTCCGCCCGTTAGTTGTTAATTGTCCATCACCATTCACGACTGGATGTGGCAGGACTGCAGAGCTTTGATCTGATCCATTGGGTGCGGATCGCTTTGCTCTGTCTATAAAATGCTGCTTTCACTATTTAGCATGCATATAGTCCTGTGTTTTCAGATACACTTGGTGCAGCTTCTGGCATGCTCTTCAACACTCCTTATTGAAGCAGGGCTGGTTTGATGGTAATGGTAGAATGAGGGATATGCCGGGCCATGAGGTTACAGATTCTGGTGGAATAAAATTCTGTTGCTGCTGATGGGCCCAGCGCCTCATGGATGCCCAGTTTTGAGCTGCTAGATGTGTTCTTAATCTATCCCATTTAGCACGGTGGTAGGGGCACAGGACACGATGAAGGGATGTCCTCAGTGACTCAATAGTACCATGATTGACCGAGCTGCCTGAGTCCTGAAGGACATAGCAACCAGACTGGCTCACGGCAGTGAGAGAATAAACACGAGCCACTACCGAGCCACACTTGGTGATGGACATTGAAGTCCCCCGCCCAGAGGATATTCTGTGCCATAACGCCACAGTACGCTGGATAAGAGATTAGCGTGTAAAGTTAAAGCACAAGGGATTGGGGGTAAGGTACTGACTTGGATAGAGAACTGGTTGGCAGACAGAAAGCAAAGAGTTGGAAAAAACGGCTCTTTTTCCGAGTGGCAGGCAGTGACTAGTGGGGTACCGCAGGGATCGGTGCTGGGACCCCAGCTATTCACAATATATATTAATGATCTAGACGAGGGAACTAGATGTAATATCTCCAAGTTTGCAGACGACACAAAGCTGGGTGGGCGTGTGTGCTGTGAGGAGGATGCCGAGAAACTCCAGTATGATTTGACAGGTTGGCTGATTGGGCAGATGCATGGCAGATGCAATATAATGTGGATAAATGCGAGGTTATCCACTTTGGTGGCAAAAACAGGAAGGCAGATTATTATCTGAACAGCAATAGATTGAGAGAAGGGGAAGTGCAACGAGACCTGGGTGTCCTTGTGCACCAGTTGCTAAAGGTAAGCACGCAGGTGCAGCAGGCACTTAAGAAGGCAAATGGTACGTTGGCCTTCATAGCAAAAGGATTTGAGTACAGGGGCAAGGGTGTCTTGCTGCAGTTGTACAGGGCCTTGGTGAGACCACACCTTGAGTATTGTGTGCAATTTTGGTCGCCTTATCTGAGGAAGGATGTTCTTGCCATGGAGGGAGTGCAGCGAAGATTCACCAGATTGATACCTGGGATGGCAGGAATGATGTATGAGGAGAGATTGGGTCGATTGGGCTGGAGTTAAGAAGAATGAGAGGGGATCTCATTGAAACTTATAAAATTCTAACAGGGCTATACAGACTAGTTGCAGGGAGGATGTTCCCGATGGCGGGAGAGTCCAGAACCAGGGGTTAAAGTTTAAAGATAAGGGGTAAGCCGTTTAGGACGGAGATGAGGAGGAATTTCTTCACCCAGAGAGTGGTGAACCTGTGGAATTCTCTACCACAGAAGGCATTTGAGGCCAATTCGTTAAATATATTCAAGAAGGGGTTAGATATATTTCTTAAGGCTAAAGGGATCAAGGGATATGGGGAGAAAGCAGGGCCAGGGTACTGAATTTGGATGATCAGCCATGATCTCATTAAATGGTGGAGCAGACTCGAGGGGCCGAATAGCCTACTCCTGCTGCTATCTTCTATGTTTCTATGGATGAGGAGGGAGTAAATGTTTAAGATGGTGGATGGGTGGCTGATTAAGCGGCCTGCTTTCCCCTGGATTCTGTCGAGCTTCGTGAGTATTGATGGAGCTGCAACTGTCCAGGCAAGTGGAGAATATTCCATCGCACTCCTGACTTGTGCCTTGTAGGGAGTGAAAAGGCTTTGGGGAGTCAGGAGGTGGTGAGTCACTTACGCAGACTACCCAGTGTCTGACTAGCTCTTGTAGCCACAATATTTATTTGGCTGATCTAGTTAAGTTCCTGGTCAATGGTGACCCCCAGGATGTTGATGGTGGGGAATTCAACAATGGTAATGCCATTGACTGTCATGGGGTGGTGTTTAGACTCTCTCTTGTTGGAGATGGTCATTGTCTGGCACTTGTGTGGCACAAATGTTACTTGCCACTTATCATCCCCAACCTGAATGTTGTCCAGGTCGTGCTGGACACAGACTGCCTCATTATCTGATGAATTGCAAATGTAACTTGACACTGTGCAATTAGTAGCGAACATCCCCACTTCTGAAGGTCATTAACAAAGGAGCTAAGATGTTGGGCCTAGGACATTGTCCAGGGTAACTGCTGCAGCGATGACCTGGGTCTGAGATGATTGGCCTCTTATAACCACAACCATCTTCCATTGTGCTAGATATGACACCATCCAGTGGAGAGTTTTCCCCTGATCCCCATTGATTTCTGTTTTATTAGGGCTCCTTGGTGCCACACTCGGACAAATGCTGCCTTGATGTCAAGGACAGTCACTCTCACCTCACCTCTGGAATTCAGCTCTTTTGTCCATGTTTGGACCAAGGTTGTAATGAGGTCAGGAGTCAAGAGGTCCTGGCGGAAACCAAACTGGGCATCGGTGAGGAGGTTATTTGTGAGTTAGTGCCCCTTGATAGCATTGTCGATGACAGCTTCCATCACTTTGCTGATGATGGAGAGGTGGTTATTGGGGTGGTAACTGGCTGTTGGATTGGTCCAGCTTTTTGTGGACTGGACATACCTGGGCAATTTACCACTTTGTCGGGTAGATGCCAGTACTGGAACAACGTGGCTAGAGGTGCAGCTACTTCTGGAGCACTGGTCTTCAGTTCTGCAGCCGAGATGGTGACGGGGCCATAGCCTTTGCTGTAGCCAGTTTGCTCTACCAATCTTGATATAACGTGGAGTGAAGTGAATTGGCTGAAGGCAGGCTTCAGTGATGATGGGGACCTCAGGAGCCAGCCGACATGCATCATCCACTTGGCACTTGTGACTGAAGATGGTTGCGAAAACTTCAGCCTTGTCTTTTGCACTCACGTGCTGTGCTCTGCCATCATTGAGGATGGGGATGTTCAAGGAGCCTCCTCCTCCCATTAGTTGTTAATTGTCCATCACCATTCCCGACTGGGTGTGGCAGGACTGCAGAGCTTTGATCTGATCGATTGGGTGAAGGATCGCTTAGCTCGGTCTATCGCATGCAGCTTCCACTGTTTAGCCTGCATATAGTCCTGTGTTGTAGCTTCACCAAGTTGGTTTCTGATTTTCAGATACACTTGGTGCAGCTCCGGGCATTCTCTTCAACACTAATTATTGAACCAGGGCTGGTTTGATGCTAATGGTAGAATGAGAGATATGCCGGGCCATGAGGTTACAGCTTATGGTGGAATACAATTCTGTTGCTGCTGATGGGCCCACAGCGCCTCATGGTTGCCCAGTTTTGAGCTGCTAGATGTGTTCTTAATCTATCCCATTTAGCACGGTGGTAGGGCACACAACACGATGAAGAGGTCTCCTCAGTAGCTGGGTAGTACCATGAATGACCAAGCTGGCTGAGTCCTGAAGGACTTAGAAGCCAGACTGGCTCACGGCAGGTGGTGAGTGACAAAGACGAGCCACTGTCGAGCCACACTTGGTGATGGACATTGAAGTCCCCCATCCAGAGGACATTCTGTGCCCTTGATGCCACAGTGAGCCGGATGAGGAGGGAGTAAATGTTTAAGATGGTGGATGGGGGGCTGATTAAGCGGCCTGCTTTCCCCTGGATTGTGCCGAGCTTCGTGAGTTTTGATGGAGCTGCAACTGCCCAGGCAAGTGGAGTATATTCCATCACACTCCTGACTTGTGCCTTGTAGGGGGTGGAAAGGCTTTGGGGAGTCAGGAGGTGGTGAGTCACTTGTCACAGAATACCCAGCGTCTGACTAGCTCTTGTAGCCACAATATTTATTTGGCCGATCAAATTAAGTGTCTGGTCAATTGTGACCCCCAGGCTGTTGGTGGGGAATTCAACAATGGTAATGCCATTGATTGTCATGGGGAGGTGGTTAGACTCTCTCTTGTTGGAGATGGTCATTGTCTGGCACTTGTGTGGTACAAATGTTACTTGCCACTTATCCTCCCCAACCTGAATGTTGTCCAGGTCTTGCTGCATGTGGACACAGACTGCCTCATCATCTGACGAATTGCGAATGTAACTTGACACTGTGCAATCAGCAGCGAACATCCCCACTTCTGAAGGTCATTAATAAAGCAGTTGAAGATGTTGGGTCTAGGACACTGTCCTCAGTAACTGCTGCAGCAATGACCTGGGTCTGAGATGATTGGCCTCCAATAACCACAGCCATCTTCCTTGTGCTAGATATCACACCCTCCAGTGGAGAGTTTTCCTGCGATTACCATTGACTTCAGTTTTACTAGGGCTCCTTGCTGCCACACTCGGTCAAATGCTGCCTTGAATTCGAGGACAGTCACTCTCACCTCACCTCTGGAATATAGCTCGTGTCCATGTTTGGACCAAGAGTATAACGAGGTCAGGCGGAAAACAAACTCTGCATCGGTGAGCAGGTTATTTGTGCGTAGTGTCGCTTGATAGCATTGTCGATGACAGCTTCCATCACTTTGCTGATGATGGAGTGATGGCTGATGGGGTGGTAACCGGCTGTTGGAATAGTCCAGCTTTTTGTGCACTGGACATACCTGGCCAATTTACCACTTTGTCGGGTACATTCAGTGCGCTCTATCGTTCTTGATATCACGTGGAGTGAAGCGAATTGGCTGAAGACTGGCTTCTGTGATGGTGGAAGCTCAGGAGCAGGCCGAGATGCATCATCCACTTGGCACTTGTGACTGAAGATGGTTGCGAAGGCATTGTCTTTTGCACTCACGAGGTGGGCTCTGCCATCACTGAGGATGGGGATGTTCAAGGAGCCTCCTCCTCATGTTAGTTGTTAATTGTCCATCACCATGCACGACTGGATGTGGCAGGACTGCAGAGCTTTGATCTGATCCATTGGGTGTGGGATCGCTTAGCTCTGTGTATAGCATGCTGCTTCTGCTGGTTAACATGCATATAGTCCTGTGTTGTAGCTTCACCAAGTTGGTATCTGATTTTCAGGTACACCTGGCATGCTCGTCAACACTCCTCATTGAACCAGGGTTGGTTTGATGGGAATGGTAGAGGGAGGGATATATCAGCCCATGAGGTTACAGAGTGTGGTGGAATACAATTCCGTTGCTGCTGATAGCCCATAGCGCCTCCTTGGTGCCCAGTTTTTAGCTGCTAGACCTGTTCTGATTCTATCCCATTTAGTACGGTGGTAGTGCCACACAACACCATGAAAGGTTGTCCTCAGTGTGAAGATGGGCCTTCATCTCCACAAGGAGTGTGCGGTGGTCACTGCAACCAATACTGTCATGGACAGATGATCTGCGACATGTAGTTTGGTGAGGATGAGATCAAGTAGGTTTTTTCCTCGTGTTTGTTCTCTCACCACCTGGTATGAGTCCAGTCTGGCAGCTATCTCCTTGAGGACTTGGCCAGCTCGGTGAATAGTGGTACTACCGAGCCACACTTGGTGATGGACATTGAAGTCCCCCACCCAGAGGACATTCTGTGCCCGCAGCCACAGTGCGCCGGATGAGGAGCGAGTAAATGCTTAAGATGGTGGATGGGGAGCTGATTAAGCGGCCTGCTTTCCCCTGGATTCTGTCGAGCTTCGTGAGTGTTGTTGGAGCTGCAACCGTCCAGGCAAGTGGAGAATATTCCATCGCACTCCTGACTTGTCTTGTAAGGGGTGGAAAGGCTTTGGGGAATCAGGAGGAGGTGAGTCACTTGTGCAGAATACCCAGCCTCTCACTAGCACTTGTAGCCACAGTGTTTATTTGGCTGATCTAGTTAAGTTTTTGGTCAATGGTGATCCCCAGGATGTTGATGGTGGGGGATTCAATGATGGTAACGCCATTGAATGTCATGGGGAGGTGGTTAGACTCTCTCTTGTTGGAGATGCTCATTGTCTGGCACTTGTGTGTCACAAATGTTACTTGCCACTTATCATCCCCAACCTCAATGTTGTCCAGGTCATGCTGGACACAGACTGCCTCATTATCTGACGAATAGCAAATGTAACTTAACACTGTGCAATCAGCATCGAACGTCCCCAATTCTGAAGGTCATTAATAAAGCAGTTGAAGATGTTGGGCCTAGGACACTGTCCTGAGTAACCGCTGCAGTGATGACCTGGGGCTGAGATGATTGGACTCCAATAACCACAACCATCTTCCTTGTGCTAGATATGACACCATCCAGTGGAGAGTTTTCCCCTGATCCCCATTGATTTCAGTTTTATTAGGGCTCCTTGGTGCCACACTCGGTTAAATGCTGCCTTGATGTCGAGGACAGTCACTCTCACCTCACCTCTGGAATTCAGCTCTTTTGTCCATGTTTGGACCAAGGTTGTAATGAGGTCAGAAGCCAAGAGGTCCTGCCAGAAACCAAACTGGGCATCGGTGAGGAGGTTACTTCTGAGTTAGTGCCACTTGATAGCATTGTCGATGACAGCTTCCATCATTTTGCTGATGATGGAGAGGTGGTTAATGGGGTGGTAACTGGCTGTTGGATTAGTCCAGCTTTTTGTGGACTGGACATACCTGGGCAATTTACCACTTTGTCGGGTAGATGCCAGGACTGGAACAGCTTGGCTAGAGGTGCAGCTATTTCTTGAGCACAGGTCTTCAGCTCTGCAGCCGGGATGTTGTCGGGGCCCAGAGCCTTTGCTGTATCCAGTGCGCTCTACCAATCTTGATATCACATGGAGTGAAGTGAATTGGCTGAAGACTGGCATCAATGATAGTGGGGACCTCAGGAGCCGGCCGTCTCATGCATCATCCACTTGGCACTTGTGACTGAAAATGGTTGCGAAAGCGTCAGCCTTGTCTTTTGCACTCACATGCTGTGCTCCACCATCGTTGAGGATGGGGATGTTCAAGGAGGCTCCTCCTCCCGTTAGTTGTTAATTGTCCATCACCTTTGACGACTGGATGTGACAGGACTGCAGAGCTTTGATCTGATCGATTCGGTGTGGGATCCCTTAGCTCTGTCTATAGCATGTTGCTTCCGCTGGTTAGCATGCATGTAGTCCTGTGATGTAGCTTCACCAAGTTGGTTTCTGATTTTCAGATACACTTGGTGCAGCTCCTGGCATGCGCTTCAACACTAATTATTGAACCAGGGCTGGTTTGATGCTAATGGTAGAATGAGGGATATGCCGGGCCATGAGGTTACAGATTATGGTGGAATACAATTCTGTTGCTGCTGATGGGCCCACAGCACCTCATGGTTGCCCAGTTTCGAGCTGCTAGATGTGTTCTTATTCTATCCCATTTAGCACGGTGGTAGGGCACACAACACGATGAAGAGGTCTCCTCAGTGGTTGGTGTTAAGTATGTGTATTGTATTGAACAATTAACACAAAGACTTAAACGTATAACTCAAACAGGTCTTTACTGGTTGGAGGTAGGGACTATACATAGGTCTTTACTTCATGCCCACAGGCGGGAACTGAGGGGGATCAGTACCCACAGTACTATTTATACCCCTATGGCCAGGAGTGGTACTGCGTATCACTACGCCCAACAAGTAGTGCAGTCCTGTCCATAGGTTCAAAGTAGCACACATATTACATACACAACATTCCTCCCTTCCTAGCTTTACAGTCATCTCCCCATTTAACATAACGTAATAACATATATACATATATAACTTCAGGTTTACATAACAGAATAACATAGATACATAGATAACTTCATGTCAAAACAGATCACAGATTCAGTCTCTGCGGAAAACAGTTCACAGATTCAATCTCTGTGGTGTAGTCGGTTCACGTTGCTGGAGTGACTCATTCAATAGTCCTTCCATGGATTTAACAGTTTGAACTTCCGAACTGAATTGGCTCCGTTCGGAGGGACCACGTGTGTGATCTGGTAGAGGTGATAATGGTTCAGATGGGTCATCTTCTGTTGTCTTTCCAGATTCTCCAACTCTATATCAAAGAACTCTTTCGTTGCATTCAACTCTTGCTCAAAACGGCGAAGCATTTGTTCTAATTGCTGTTGTAGTTTGAAATGGAGTTGAGTTCGAGCCCGGTGTCCCTCAGAAATGGGCACATCAGTAGACTTGCCAGACTCAGAATCCACAGTTAAACTATGTTGTTGTTGCTCAGTGGAATTCTGTGCTGAAACTTTGTCTTTTGCACCTGAGTTGGGCTTACCATCATCCGTTCCAGAGTCTGGGCCGACTATCTTCACCGAGTTCTCACTCGTTATTGTTTGTAGGAAATGCCAGTCCATATTCATTTTCCTAATCCACTCCCGTCCTAGTAGTGGAGGACCTCCTTCAGATATCACATATAAGTCCATTATTTGACTGTCTTCGCCCTTGTGGACCACTGCAACCTCTATTTTCCCGATGGGGTACACTCTTTGCCCCGTGTATGTTTTCAATATAATCCCCGTATCCTGTAGGGGAATATGTTGGAATAACTTTCCGTAATCTTTCTTATTTATGACCGTCAATGCCGATCCAGTGTCCAATTCCAGTTTTACTTGGACTCCTTCTATCTGAAGAGTGACCCAAATTGTCTGGAGGTCTGCACCCTTACCAGCGTTGAGTACTCTTAAGCTAGTCAGTTCATTACAGCTTAAGCTAGCCAGTTCATTACTGCTAGCGTCTGAATCGGACTCCTGTTCGGTCACCTTGTGTACCTTTGCGTATTTTCCTTGCGGTGACTTCTTGTTGCTGGTCTTCTTCCCTGACCTGCATACTCTAGCTATATGTCCAAGCCTACCACAAGTTCTACATTCTTGGTTTTTAAACCAACACTGGTTCTGATCATGCGTTGTCTTTCCACAACGATAACATTTGCCAGAACTCACACCCAATTTGTGTGCACTGAGCTCCGGTGACCGTAGCTGCATTACTGCCGTGCCTCTCGCTGCGGCTTCGTGTGCTGCTGCCATAGTGACCGCCTTCTCAAGCGTCAGCTCATTCTCCTCGAGCAGTCGCTTTTGTGTATCCTGTTTAAATAAACCACACACAAATTTGTCTCGAAGTGCCTCTGTCAGTCCCGTTCCAAACTGGCAATATTTCGCTAATTTACGCAATTCCAGCAAATAATCAGCATTGCTTTCATGCTGTAGCTGCCTTCTGTCGTAAAATTTAAATCGTTCCGCTAGCATCAGCGGCGTGGGGTTTAGATGATCTTTCAGGACAGTAACAATCTCATCGAACGTCTTATCCGCCGGTTCATCTGGTGATAACAGGTGTTTCAATTGCCCGTATGTCTTCGCACCCATTAAATTTAATAATGTTAGTGCTTTATCAGCCTCACGAATTTTATTGGCCTTACAATAATTTTTAACTCGTTCAACATATATGGCCCAATCTTCGATGTCACTATCAAAGTTGCTAATATTCCCGTGTTTAGGCATTGTAGTACTTTATCAGATTTGCAATTTCTCAGATTTTTTTTTTTTACTGTTATCCAAGATGGCGGCTTCCCGCTCTTGCCGTCGTCCTCCGCCCACAAAATGGCGGTTTTCCCGCTTCTGCCTTCTTCCCCAGCGGTTTTCCCGCGAAAAATGGCGGCTTTCCCGCGCTTCTCGCTCTCCCCGCCCACTTCAATGGCGGTTTTCCCGCGCTTCTCATCGCTGACTTTCAGCCCGACTGCGGCTCTTATCTCCTGTGCGATCGCTGGTGCGCCGCCCGCCCGAAACGGTTCTCAGCCCTTATCACCGGTGCGATCGCTGGCCCGCTAAGCGCCTCCCGCTTGAAGCGGCTCCCGGCCTCTGGCTCACCCGCTCGGCGGCTCTTGCTCGCTCCCTCCCGGGCTCTGGCTTACCCGCTCGCGCCCTCCCGGGCTCTGGCTTACCCACGAGGTTATGGAGGCTTCAGGGTCCTAATGCCTGTCGCTTCCAGTCGCTGGAAGCTGTCAGGATTTCTGCTGCCCTTCAGTTTTCAGTGGGGTGTTGAGGATTGGAACCTCTCTTCAACATCCTGTCTTTGGACGAAGCCGCTGTGGAATAACTGCCGCAGGGTTCGAACCGACTCGTCGCCAGTGTTAAGTATGTGTATTGTATTGAACAATTAACACAAAGACTTAAACGTATAACTCAAACAGGTCTTTACTGGTTGGAGGTAGGGACTATACATAGGTTTTTACTTCATGCCCACAGGCGGGAACTGAGGGGGATCAGTACCCACAGTACTATTTATACCCCTATGGCCAGGAGTGGTACTGCGTATCACTACGCCCAACAAGTAGTGCAGTCCTGTCCATAGGTTCAAAGTAGCACACATATTACATACACAACAGTTGGGTAGTACCATGAATGACCAAGCTGGCTGAGTCCTGAAGGACATAGAAGGCAGACTGGCTCACGGCAGGTGGTGAGTGACAAACACGAGCCACTACTGAGCCACACTTGGTGATGGACATTGAAGTCCCCCATCCAGAGGACATTCTGTGCCCTTGATGCCACAGTGAGCCGGATGAGGAGGGAGTAAATGTTTAAGATGGTGGATGGGGGGCTGATTAAGCGGCCTGCTTTCCCCTGGATTGTGCCGAGCTTTGTGAGTTTTGATGGAGCTACAACTGCCCAGGCAAGTGGAGAATATTCCATCACACTCCTGACTTGTGCCTTGTAGGGGGTGGAAAGGCTTTGGGGGTCAGGAGGTGATTAGTCACTTGTCACAGAATACCCAGCGTCTGACTAGCTCTTGTAGCCACAGTATTTATTTCGCCGATCTAGTTAAGTTTCTGGTCAATGGTGACCCCCAGGCTGTTGGTGGGGAACTCAACAATGGTAATGCCATTGAATGTCATGGGGAGGTGGTTAGACTCTCTCTTGTTCGAGATGATCATTATCTGGCACTTGTGTGGTACAAATGTTACTTGCCACTTATCATCCCCAACCTGAACGTTGTCCACGTCTTGCTGCATGTGAACACAGACTGCTTCATTATCTGATGAATTGCGAATGTAACTTGACACTGTGCAATCAGCAGCGAACATCCCCACTTCTGAAGGTCTTTAATAAAGCAATTGAAGATGCTGGGTCTAGGACACTGTCCTCAGTAACTGCTGCAGCGATGACCTGGGTCTGAGATGACTGGCCTCCAATAACCACAGCCATCTTCCTTGTGCTAGATATCACACCCTCCAGTGGAGAGTTTTCCTGCGATTACCATTGACTTCAGTTTTACTAGGGCTCCTTGGTGCCACACTCGGTCAAATGCTGCTTTGAATTCGAGGACAGCCACTCTCACCTCACCTCTGGAATATAGCTCGTGTCCATGTTTGGACCAAGGCTGTAATGAGGTCAGGAGCCAAGTGGTCCTGGCGGAAACTAAACTCGGCATCGGTGAGCAGGTTATTTGTGCGTAAGTGTCGCTTGATAGCATTGTCAATGACGGCTTCCATCACTTTGCTGATGATGGAGAGGTGGCTGATGGGATGGTAACCGGCTGTTGGATTCGTCCAGCTTTTTGCGCACTGAACATACCTGGCCAATTTATCACTTTGTCGGGTACATTCAGTGCGCTCTACCATTCTTGATATCACGTGGAGTGAAGCGAATTGGCTGAAGACTGGCTTCTGTGATGGTGGAAGCTCAGGAGGAGGCCGAGATACAACATCCACTTGGCACTTGTGACTGAAGATGGTTGCGAAGGCTTCAGCCTTGCCTTTTGCACTGACATGCTGTGCTCTGCCATCGTTGAGGATGAGGATGTTCAAGGAACCTCCTCCCCCTGTTAGTTGTTAATTGTCCATCACCATGCACGACTGGATGTGGCAGGCCTGTAAAGCTTTGATCTGATCCATTGGGTGTGGGATTGCTTAGCTCTGTGTATAGCATGCTGCTTCTGCTGGTTAACATGCATATAGTCCTGTGTTGTAGCTTCACCAAGTTGGTATCTGATTTTCAGGTACACCTGGCATGCTCTTCAACACTCCTCATTGAACCAGGGTTGGTTTGCTGGGAATGGTAGAGGGAGGGATATATCAGCCCATGAGGTTACAGAGTGTGGTGGAATACAATTCCGTTGCTGCTGATAGCCCACAGCGCCTCCTTGGTGCCCAGTTTTTAGCCGCTAGATCTGTTCTGATTCTATCCCATTTAGTACGGTGGTAGTGCCACACAACACCATGAAAGGTTGTCCTCAGTGTGAAGACAGGCCTTCATCTCCACAAGGAGTGTGCGGTGGTCACTGTAACCAATACTGTCATGGACAGATGATCTGCGACATGTAGTTTGGTGAGGACGAGATCAAGTAGGTTTTTTCCTCGTGTTTGTTCTCTCACCACCTGGTATGAGTCCAGTCTGGCAGTTATCTCCTTCAGGACTTGGCCAGCTCGGTGAATAGTGGTACTACCGAGCCACACTTGGTGATGGACATTGAAGTCCCCCACCCAGAGGACATTCTGTGCCCGCAGCCACAGTGCGCCGGATGAGGAGGGAGTAAATGTTTAAGATGGTGGATGGGGAGCTGATTAAGCGGCCTGCTTTCCCCTGGATTGTGTCGAGCTTCGTGAGTGTTGTTGGAGCTGCAACCGTCCAGGCCAGTGGATAATATTCCATCGCACTCCTGACTTGTCTTGTAGGGGGTGGAAAGGCTTTGGAGAGTCAGGAGGAGGTGAGGCCCTTGCGCAGAATACCATTGTCTGACTAGCTCTTGTAACCACAATATTTATTTGGCTGATCTAGTTAAGTTTCTGGTCAATGATGACCCCCAGGATGTTGATAGTGGGGAATTCAAAGATGGTAATGCCATTGAACATCATGGGGAGGTGGTTAGACTCTCTCTTGTTGGAGATGGTCATTGTCTGGTACTTGTGTGGCATAAATGTTACTTGTAACTTATCATCCCCAACCTGAATGTTGTCCAGGTCTTGCTGCATGTAGACACAGGCTGCCTCATTATCTGACGAATTGCGAATGTAACTTGACACTGTGCAATCAGCAGCGAACCTCCCCACTTCTGAAGGTCATTTAACAAAGCAGTTGAAGATGTTGGGCCTAGGACACTGTCCTGAGTAACTGCTGCAGCGATGACCTGGGTCTGAGATGATTGGCCTCCAATAACCATAGGCATCTTCCTTTGTGCTAGATATGACACCATCCAGTGGAGAGTTTTCCCCCGATTCCCATTGACTTCAGTTTTACTAGGGCTCCTTGGTACCACACTCGGTCAAATGCTGCCTTGATGTCGAGGACAGTCACTCCCACCTCGCCTCTGGAATTCAGCTCTTTTGTCCATGTTTGGACCAAGGCTGTAATGAGGTCAGGAGCCAAGTGGTCCTGGTGGAAACCAAACTGGGCTTCAGTGAGCAAGTTATTTGTGCTTTGTTAGTGCCGCTTGATAGCATTGTCAATGACAGCTTCCTTCATTTTGCTGATGATGGAGAGGTGGCTGATGGGGTGGTAACTGGCTGTTGGATTAGTCCAGCTTTTTGCGTACTGGACATACCTGGCCAATTTACCACTTTGTCGGGTAGATGCCAGTAGTGGAACAGCTGGGCTAGAGGTGCAGCTAGTTCTGGAGCACAGGTCTTCAGCTCTGCAGCCGGGATGGTGTTGGGGCCCTTAGCCTTTGCTGTATCCAGTGCGCTCCACCGTTCTTGTTATCACGTGGAGTGAAGTGAATTGGCTGAAGACTGGCTTCAGTGATGGTGGGGACCTCAGGAGTCAGCCGAGATGCATCATCCACTTGGCACTTGTGACTGAAGATGGTTGCGAAGGCTTCAGCCTTGTCTTTTGCCCTCACGTGCTGTGCTCCGCCATCGTTGAGGATGGGGATGTTCAAGGAGCCTCCTCCTCCCGTTAGTTGTTAATTGTCTATCACCATTTACGACTGGATGTGGCAGGACTGCAGAGTTTTGATCTGTACAGGGCACTGGTGAGACCACACCTCGAGTACTGTGTACAGTTTTGGTCGCCTCATCTGAGGAAGGATGTTCTTGCCATGGAGGGGGTGCAGCGGCGATTCACCAGGCTGATACCAGGAATGGCGGGAATGACCTATGAGGAGAGACTATGTAGTTTAGGGATGTACACACTGGAGTTTAGAAGATTGAGAGGGGACCTCATAGAAGTGTATAAAATTCTGACAGGTCTAGACAGACTGGATGCAGAAGGAATGTTTCCCTTGGCGGGTGAGAACAGAACTAGAGGACATAATTTAAGGATAAGGGCTAAACCATTTAGGACAGAGATGAGGGGGAATTTCTTCACTCAGAGAGTGGTGAACCTGTGGAACTCATTGCCACAGAGGGCAGTGTACGCCAGCTCATTAAATATATTTAAGAGGGAATTAGATATATTTCTACGGGCAAAAGGGGTTAAGGGTTACGGAGAGAAGGCGGGGACGGGATACTGAATTAAAGGATCAGCCATGATCTCATTAAATGGCGGAGCAGGCACGAAGGGCCGAATGGCCTACTCCTGCTCCTATCTTCTATGTATCTATGTATCTATGATCCATTGGGTGTGGGATCGCTTAGCTCTGTCTATAGCATGCTGCTTCCGCTGGTCAGCATGCATATAGTCCTGTGTTGTAGCTTCACCAAGTTGGTTTCTGATTTTCAGATACACTTGCTGCAGCTCCGGGCATTCTCTTCAACACTAATTATTGAACCAGGGCTGGTTTGATGCTAATGGTAGAATGAGAGATATGCCGGGCCATGAGGTTACAGATTATGGTGGAATATAATTTTGTTGCTGCTGATGGGCCCAGCGCCTCATGGATGCCCAGTTTTGAGCTGCTAGATGTGTTATTAATCTATCCCATTTAGCACGGTGGTAGGGCACACAACACAATGAAGGGGTGTCCTCAGTGACTGGGTAATACCATGATTATCCAAGTTGGCTGAGTCCTGAAGGACATAGCAGCCAGACTGGCTCATGGCAGGTGGTGAGAGAACAAACATGAGCCCACTACCGTGCCACACTTGGTGATGGACATTGAAGTCCCCCATCCAGAGGACATTCTGTGCCCTTGCTGACACAGTGCGTCATATGAGGAGGGAGTAAATGTTTAAGATGGTGTATGGGGGGGCTGATTAAGCGGCCTGCTTTCCCCTGGATTGTGTCGCGCTTCATGAAACTTGGAGCTGCAACCGTCCAGGCAAGTGGAGAATATTCCATCGCACTCCTGACTTGTGCCTTGTAGGGGGTGGAAAGGCTTTGGGGAGTCAGGAGGTGGTGAGTCACTTGCACAGAATACCCAGCCTCTCACTAGCACTTGTGGACACAGTAATTATTTGGCTGATCTAGTTAAGTTTCTGGTCAATGGTGATCCCCAGAATGTAGATGGTGGGGAATTCAATTATGGTAATGCCATTGCATGTCATGGGGAGCTGGTTAGACTCTCTCTTGTTGTAGATGGTCATTGTCTGGTACTTGTGTGGCACAAATGTTACTTGCCACTTATCATCCCCAACCTGAATGTTGTCCACATCTTGCTGCATGTGGACACAGACTGCCTCATATCTGACGAATTGCAAATTTACTTGACACTGTACAATCAGCAGCAAACATCCCCACTTCTGAAGGTCATTAATAAAGCAGTTGAAGATGTTGATCCTAGGACACTGTCCTGATTAACTGCTGCAGCGATGACCTGGGGCTAAGATCATTGGCCTCCAATAACCACAGCCAGCTTTCTTGTGCTAGATATGACACCGTCCAGTGGAGAGTTTTCCCCCGATCCCCACTGACTTCAGTTTTAAGAGGGCTCCTTGGTGCCACACTTGGTCAAATGCTGCCTTGATGTCGAGGACAGTCACTCCCACCTCACCTCTGTATTTCAGCTCTTTTGGCCATGTTTGGACCAAGGCTGTAATGAGACTGAAGATCATTGTGAAGGCTTCAGCCTTGTCTTTTGCACTAACGTGCTGTGCTCCGCCATCGATTAGGATGGGGATGTTCAAGGAGCCTCCTCCTCCCATTAGTTTTTTAATTGTCCATCACCATTCATGACTGGATGTGGCAGGACTGCAGAGCTTTGATCTGATCCATTGGGTGTGGGATCACTTAGCTCTGTCTATAGCAATGTTGCTGCTGTTTAGCATGCATATAGTCCTGTGTTGTAGCTTCACCAAGTTGGTATCTGATTTTTACATACCCCTGGCATGCTTTTCAACACTCCTCATTGAACCAGGGTTGGTTTGATGGTAATGGTAGAGGGAGGGATATATCACTCCATGAGGTTACAGAGTGTGGTGGAATACAATTCCGTTGCTGCTGATGGCCCACTGCACCTCCTTGGTGCCCAGTTTTGAGCTGCTAGATATGTTCTGATTCTATCCCATTTAGTACGGTGGTAGTGCCACAAAACACGATGAAGGGGTGTGCTCAGTGTGAATACTGGACTTCATCCCCACAAGGACTGTGCAGTGGTCACTGTGACCAATCCTGTCATGGACAGATGATCTGCGACAGGTAGATTGTTGAGGACGAGATCAAATCGGTTTTTTCCTCGTGTTTGCTCTCTCTCCCCCTGCAGTGAGTCCAGTCTGGCAGCTATCTCCTTGAGGACTTAGCCAGCTCAGTGAATAGTGGTACTACCGAGCCACTCTCGGTGATGCCCTAGCAGCCACAGTGTGCCGGATGAGGAGGGAGTAAATGTTTATGATGATGGATTAAGCGGACTGCTTTCTGCTGGATTGTGTCGCGCTTCTTGAGTGTTGTTCGATCTGCAACCATCCAGGCAAGTGGAGAATATTCAATCACAATCCTGACTTGTGCCTTGTAGGTGCTCGAATGGTTTTGGGGAGTCAGGAGGTGAGTCACTTGCCGGAGAATACCCAGCCTCTGACCTGCTTTTATAGCCACAGTATTTACGTGGCCTGGCTAGTTACTTTGCTGATGATTGAGAGTAGACTGATGGGGCAGTAATTGGCTGGATTGGAATTTTCCTGCCTTTTGCAGAAAGGACATACCTGCCCAATTTTCCACTTTGTCAGGTAGATGCTAGTACAGGAACAGCTTGGCTAGCGGTACGGCTAGTTCTGGAGTGCAGGTCTCTAGCTCTACAGCTGTGATGTTGTTGGGGCCCACAGCCTTTGCTGTATCCAGTGTGCTCTGACATTTTTTGATATCAAGTGGAGTGAATTGAATTGGCTCAGGACTGACATCTATGAGGGTGGGGAGCTCAGGAGGAGGCCGCGATGGATCCACTTGTCACTTGTACAGGGCCTTGGTGAGACCTGACCTGGAGTACTGTGCACAGTTTTGGTCTCCTTATCTAAGGAGGAGTACACTTGCCTTGGAGGCAGTGCAGCGAAGGTTCACTAGATTGATTCCTGGGATGAGAGGGCTGTCCTATGATGAGAGATTGTGTAGACTGGGCCGATACTCTCTGGAGTTTAGAAGAATGAGAGGTGATCTCATTGAAACATACAAGATTCTGAAGGGGATTGACAGGGTAGATGCGGAGAGGTTGTTTCCCCTGGCCGGAGTGTCTAGAACTAGGGGGCATAGTCTCAGGATAAGGGGCGGCCATTTAAGACTGAGATGAGGAGGAATTTCTTCACTCAGAGGGTTGTGAATCTTTGGAATTCTCTGCCCCAGAGGGCTGTGAATGCTGAGTCATTGAGTATATTCAAGGCTGAGATCGATAGATTTTTGGACTCTAGGGGACTCGAGGGATATGGAGATCGGGCGGGAAAGTGGAGCTGAGGTCGATGATCAGCCATGATGTTATTGAATGGCGGAGCAGGCTCGAGGGGCCGTATGGCCTACTCCTGCTCCTATTTCTTATTTCTTATTTTCTGCCTGAAGGTGGTTGTGAAAGAAGATGAGGAGAGAGAAAACACAATACAAAAGCTAGAGCTGACTTTAATCATTTATAAAAATTGACCAAATATAACACTAACCATTTACATATTTTGTTCATGGACGAACAAAATGCCACCAATTAATTCTCCCTGAGGCTAACGGAACAGACTGCTGCTGATTGGAGACAAAGAGCTCGAGACACTTTCAGAGTGAGACCTGTATGGGAGGGGAGGCGATGCCATGTGACCCAGGCAGCTCCTGGAGGGCACAGAGTTCAAAGGAACGGTGAACCCAAGGTCTCTCCCTCCTCCCGTCTTCCCTCTCCCCTCCCTCTCCCCATTTTAGATGCTGTCTTATTACAGATGTTAAAATGTGAGGACGTTCACTGTATTTCCCATTCCATGAAAAAAAAACAACGTGGGATTTTAAACATCATTCGGAGTTACATTTCATACTTCATGTACAGATTGCTGACTTTGAGAACTACTTCAGTGTAAAAACCTGTTTCATGTAACAATTAAAAAATTGTATTTACCTACTTGTTGGTCAATGTTTTCATTTCATACTTTCATCTCATCAACTCATGTAAATAGTCGATATTTATCAACACAGATTAATGTGAGGTATTACATTTTGGTAAGAAAAATAGGGAGGTCACATATTACTTGGAAATAACGAATCTAAATGGGGTAGAAGAACAAAGGGATCTCGGAGTACAAACACAAAAATCACTGAAAGTAGTGACACAGCTTAACAAGGCCATAAAAAACGCAAGCACTGGGGTTTATTTCTGGAGGGATTGAATTGAAAAGTAGTGAAGTTATGCTAAACATGTATCGAACCTTGGTTGGACCACACTTGGAGTACTGCGTACAATTCTGGACACCATGTCATAAAAAGGAATTCGAGGCACTGAAGAGGGTGCAAAAAAGATGAGTAAAACATTAGAGCTGAAGGACAGGCGAGGGCGTGTGGCCCAAATAAGGGTTCTTTACACCAATGCACAGAGTATAAGGAATAAATTGAATGAACTGCAGGCATGAATTCAAATTGGAGGGTATGACATTGTAGCCATTACTGAGACATGGCTGCAAGACGGTCAGGACTGGGAACTAAATATACCAGGTTATAAGGTCTACAGGGAAGATAGGGAAAATGGCAGAGGGGGAGGAGTAGCCTTAGTGATTAAGGATGAAATCACTTCAATGATAAGAGAGGATTTAAAGAGAGGTAAGCAGGCAATGGCGACTTTAAGGGATGAATTAAGAAATAAATGATCTAAGACTGTATTGGGAGTTGTGTATAGGCCTCCTATAGCAGCTCTGAAGTGCTACATTGTATAAATGAAGAGATTAGACAAGCGTGTAGTAAAGGCAGAGTGTTTTTAATGGGGGATTTTAACTTTCATAGAGATTGGGAAAAGCAGACTAGCACCTGTCAGAAAGGTAGTGAATTTCTTGTGTGTCTGGGATAGTTTTCTACAACAATATGTCCTAGAGGCAACAAGGGGGCATGTCATATTAGATTTAGTGATGAGTAATGAGCCAGATTTAGTTAACAGTCTAACTGTGCATGAACATTTATCCAATAGCGATCATAACATGATCGAGTTCAACGTAGTGCTTGAAGGGGAAAAATGCAAAACAGCTACTAAGGTTCTAGATTTAGGTAAGGCTGACCAACGGGATGTCCGCAGTAAACTGGGCAAATCTGTTAATGGGTAAAACGACAGAAGATCAGTGGGAGATGTTTAAAAAAGAATTTAATGTGATACAGAACCAGTTTATACCCCTGAGGGGCAAGAGCTCTACTTGTCAATAAAACCCAGCCATGAACCACTAAAGAGGTAAAGGCCAGCATAAAACTATAAAGGAAAAGGTATACAAAAATACAAAAAATAGCACAGATCCTGGCGAATGGGAAAGATACAAAGAACAGCAAAGGGTCACACAACAGTTAGTAAGAGTTACAAAAAGGGAGTATGAAAAGAAACTTGCAAGAGATATCAAAATCAATGCGAACATTTTTACAGTTACATTAGGAAAAAGAGGGTGGTCAGGAGCAATGTTGGCCCCTTAAAAATAAAGTGGTGATATTGTCAATGACAGTGGGGAAATGGCGGACATGTTGAATAATGACTTTGCGTCAGTATTTACAGTAGAGGAAGAGGACACCATGCCGGAAATCCTAAAGAAACTAATATTGAATCGGGGAAAGGGACTCAATAAAACTAACGTAAGTAAAATAACAGTAATGAAGAAAATAATGGCACAAAAGAGTGACAGATCCCCAGGACCAGATGGTTTCCATCCCAGGGTTTTAATGGAGCTAGGAGCACATTGCAGATGCCCTAATTATAATCTTCCAATGTTCTCTAGATTGAGGAACCGTCCTTTCGTTTGGAAAATTGCGCATGTTACTCTGCATTTAAGAATGGCAAGAGAGGGAAACCAGTGAATTATAAACCAGTTAGTCTAATATCTGTTGTCGGGAAATTACTAGGGTCTATAATTAAGGATAGGGTGACAGAACACCTCGAAAATTTTCAGCTGATCAGAGAGAGCCAGCATGGATTTGTGAAAGGTACCATTAATTGGAGGGAAACTAAAATAAATCAAGGGAATGCACTTATTGAATTCAATATTAGTAATAAAATGGTAATGGAGAAAATAATGGGACCAGGATAGATAAATCACCAGGACCTGATGGTTTCCATCCCAGGGTATTAAAAGAAGTGGGGAAATTGCAGAAGCATTAGCTATCATCATTCAAACTCTTGATTTGGGAACTATGCTGTTAAACTCAAAAATTGCAAATGTCAGTCCATTATTTAAGAAGGGTGGGAGAGAGAAACCAGGTAACCACAGGCCTGTGAATTTAAAATCAATTGTGGGGACGCTACTAGAATCTCTCATTAGGGATAGAGTGACTGAGCACTTGTCCAAAAATGAGCTGATCAGAGAGAGCCAGCATGGCAAGACTTGGGTTGGAAGTTGGTTGGGAGGTAGGAGACAGTGATTGGGGATAAAGGGTTTGTACTCAGATTGGCAGAATGTGACAAGTGGATCTGTTCTGGAGCCGCAACTTTTTCCCATATTTATTAATCAATTGGATCAAGGAATAGAGCTGTATATCCAAGCTTCCAGATGACACTAAAGTCAGAGACACAGTAAGTAGTGTGGGAGCAGGAAGTTGCAAAACTATGACAGATGGACAAGTGTGAGGTCGTCCACTTTGGATCAAAGAAAACTACATTTTCCAAATGGTGAGAAACTAGGAACTGTAGAGGAGCAAAGAGATTTGGGAGTCTAACTCCACAAATCATTTAAAACTAGTCGACAGGTACAAAAAGTAATAAATAAGGCCAATGGAAATTTGGCCTTTATCTTAGGATGGCTGGATTACAAATAGGAAGAATTGTAATTTTAAAATGTGGCCATTTAGGATGAAAGTCATGAAGTACCTTTTCACACAAGGTATTAGAAATCTGGAATTCTCTCCCCAAAGGGCTGTGGATTCCAGGACAAGTGGAGCTTTTAAGGCTGAGATTGATAGATTTTAGTTGGGAAAGATGAACAAGGGACATGGGGCAAAGGTGAGTAAATAGACTTGAGGCACAGATCAGCAGTGATCTAATTGAATGTCATTGGAGGCTCGAGGGGCTGAATGGCCGACTCCTGTTCCTATCTTCCTTTCAATCTGCTTGGTGTCCGACAGGTTTTGTCAGGGGCAATAAAAATTCTTCATTCTTAATTCTGTTGTAGGGATTTCAAAAACATTGGTCATTTTCATGAAGGACTCGTGGCAGAATTATTAAGATCTTGGAGCAAGACAATCGATAAGAGTTCCTTTTACATCTATTTTTCCAGCTTACGTGGGTTAGTTGCCTTGTTAAAGAAAGATGAATGAAACTTTTCTGAAAGGTTCTGTTCCCGTTATAGACATCAAACAGTGAGATGTACTTAACTCTATTCTTAAACTGCTTTGACCTGCCACCAACGACATATTGGATTTAACCCTATGCATGTGGCAGTGTTGGGATTTTGAATGATTCCCCCCAGGCCCAATCTCCAGAGCCCTGTGCATGGTGACCCTGTTTATAAATACTGCCCTCTACTGGCAGTTGCCAGTTTTTGTCTCCCACCCACACTGCTGCATTGTGAGGTGGAGCTTCTTCATTCACAATTATTCAGCGACGTTAACTCCAACACGGAGATTTTCTTTCACAATTTCTGGTTTGAAACCGATGTCCTAGGGGGCATCTTTGCTAGTGCTGTTGGGGAGAGTTTAAACTAAAATGGCAGGGGGTTGGGAACCTGTGCCGGGAGACAGAGGAAAGGGAAGCAAGGATAGAAACAAAAGACAGGTAGAAGAAAAGCAAAAGTGGAAGGCAGAGAAATCAAGGGTATAAATCAAACAGGGCCACAGTAAATAATAATTCCAAAAAGGCTAAGAGTGTTAAAAAATCAAGCCTGAAGGCTTTGTGCTTTAATGCGAGGAGCATTCGTAATAAGGTGGATGAATTAGCTGCGCAAATAGATGTAAATGGATATGATATAATTGGGATTACGGAGATATGGCTCCAGGGTGACCAAGACTGGGAATTCAACATCCAGGGGTATTCAATATTCAGGAAGGACAGGAAAAAAGGAAAAGGAGGTGGGGTAGCATTGCTGGTTAAAGTGGAGATTAGCACAATAGTAAGGAAGGATATCAGCTCTGATGATGTGGAATCTGTATGGGTCGAGCTGAGAAATACCAAGGGGCAGAAAACGTTAGTGGGAGTTGTAAACAGACCCCCAAACAGTAATGCTGAGGTTGGGGATGGCATTAAACAGGAAATTAGAGACGCGTGCAATAAGGGCACAGCAGTTATCATGGGTGACTTTAATCTACATATAGATTGGGCTAACCAAATTGGTAACAATACAGTGGAGGAGGAATTCCTGGAGTGTATACGGGATGGTTTCCTGGACCAATATGTCGAGGAACCAACTAGAGATCAGGCCATCTTAGACTGGGTATTATGTAATGAGAAAGGATTGATTAGCAATCTTGTTGTGCGAGGCCCCTTGGGGAGGAGCGATCATAATATGATAGAATTCTTCATTAAGATGGAGAGTGAAGCAGTTGAATGAGAGACTAGGGTCCTGAATTTAAATAAAGGAAACTACGATGGTATGAGGCGCGAGTTGGCTAGAATGGATTGGGGAACGTTACTTAAAGGGGTGATGGTGGATAGGCAATGGCAAACATTTAAAGATCGCATGGATGAACTACAGAATTTGTTCACCCTGTCTGGCATAAAAATAAAACAAAAAAGGTGGTGCAACCGTGGCTCACAAGGGAAATTAGGGATAGCATAAGATCCAAGGAGAGGACATATAAATTGGCCATAAAAAGCAGCAAACCTGAGGATTGGGAGCAGTTTAGGATTCAGCAAAGGAGGACAAAAGGATTAATTAAGAGGGGGAAATAGTATATGAGAGTAAGCTTGCAGGTAACATAAAAACTGACTGTAATAGCTTCTATAGATATGTGAAGAGAAAAAGATTGGTGAAGTCAGGCGTATGTCCCTTGCAGTCAGAATCAGGGGAATTTATAATGGGGAACAAAGAAATGGCTGACCAATTAAATGCATACTTTGCATCTGTCTTCACAAAGGAGGACACAAATAACCTCCCAGAGATGTTGGGGAACATAGCGTCTAATGAGAGGGAGGACCTGAATGTAATCAGTATTTGTAGGGAAATTGTGTTCGGGAAATTGCCAGGATTGAAGGCCGATAAATCTCCAGGGCCCGATAATCTACATGCTAGGGTACTTAAGGAAGTGGCCCTAGAAATAGTAGATGGATTGCTGGTCATCTTCCAAAATTCAATAGACTCTGGCACAGTTCCCATGGATTGGAGGGTAGCTAATGCAACCTCACTATTTAAAAAAGGTGGCAGAGAGAAAACGTGGAATTATGGACCGGTAAGCCTGACATCGGTAGTGGGGGAAATGCTAGTGTGCATTATAAAAGGTGTAATAGCAGAGCACTTGGAAAACAGTGACAGGATCGGACAAAGTCAACATGGATTTCCAGAAGGTAAATCGTACTTGACTAATCTACTGGAATTTTTTGAGGATGTAACTGGTAGAATAGATAAGGGAGAACCAGTGGATGTGGTGTATTTGGACTTTCAGAAGGCTTTCGATAAGGTCCCGCATAAGAGATTAGCACGTAAAGTTAAAGCACATGGGATTGGGGGTAACGTACTGACTTGGAGAGAGAACTGGTTGGCAGACAGGAAGCAAAGAGTTGGAATAAACAGGTCTTTTTCCGAGTGGCAGGTAGTGACTAGTTAGGTACCGCAGGGATCGGTCCTTGGACCCCAGCTGGTCACAATATATATTAATGATCTAGACGAGGGAACTAGATGTAATATCTCCAAGTTTGCAGATGACACAAAGCTGGTTGGGCGTGTGTGCTGTGAGGAGGATGCTGAGAAACTCCAGTATGATTTGGACAGGTTGAGTGTTTGGGCAGATGCATGGAAGATGCAGTATAATGTGGATAAATGCGAGGTTATCCACTTTGGTGGCAAAAACAGGAAGGCAGATTATTATCTGAATGGCAATAGATTGGGAGAAGGGGAAGTGCAACGAGACCTGGGTTTCCTTGTGCACCAGTCGCTGAAGGTAAGCATACAGGCGCAGCAGGCGGTTAAGAAGGCAAATGGTATGTTGGCCTTCATAGCGAGAGGATTCGAGTACAGGAGCAAGGATGTCTTGCTGCAGTTGTACAGGGCCTTGGTGAGACCACACCTTGAGTATTGTGTGCAGTTTTGGTCGCCTTATCTGAGGAAGGATGTTCTTGCCATGGAGAGAGTGCAGCAAAGAGTCACCAGACTGATTCCTGGGATGGCAGGAATGACGTATGAAGAGAGATTGGGTCGACTAGGCTTATATTCGCTAGAGTTTAGAAGAATGAGAGGGGATCTCATTGAAACTTATAACATTCTAACAGGACTAGACAGACTAGATGCAGGAAGGATGTTCCCGATGGCAGGGGAGTCCAGAACCAGGGGTCACAGTCTAAGGATAAGGGGTATGCCATTTAGGACTGAGATGAGGAGGAATTTCTTCACCCAGAGAGTGCTGAACCTGTGGAATTCTCTACCACACAAGGCAGTTGAGGCCAACTCATTAAATATATTCAAGAAGGAGTTAGATATATTTCTTAAGGCTAAAGGGATCAAGGGATATGGGGAGAAAGCAGGGACAGGGTACTGAATTTGGATGATCAGCCATGATCTCATTAAATGGCGGACCAGGCTCGAGGGCCGAATGGCCTGCTCCTGCTGCTATCTTCTATGTTTCTATTTTCCAATCTACGGGCACCGCTCCTGAATTGAGAGAACTTTGGAAGATTATAGTTAGGGCATCTGCAATGTGCTCACCTACTTCCTTTAAAACCCTGGGATGGAAACCATCTGGCCCTGGGGATTTCTCACTCTTTAATGCCATTATTTTCTTCATTACTGTTATTTTACTTCCGTTAATTTTATCGAGTCCCTGTCCCCGATTCAATATTAGTTTCTTTGGGATTCCCAGCATGCTATTCTCTTCTTCTGCTGTAAATACTGTAGAATGGAAGATTGCTGTGGTTGTTGGAGGTCAATCATCTCAGCCCCAGGACATTGCTTCAGGAGTTCCGCAGGACAGTGTCCGAGGCCCAACCATCTTCAGCTGCTTCATCAACGTCCTTCCCTCCATCATAAGTTCAGAAGTGTAGATGTTCACTGATGACTGCACAGTGTTCAGTTCCATTCGCAACTCCTCAGATAATGAAGCAGTCTAAGCCCGCATGCAGCAAGACCTGGACAACATTCAGGCTAGGGCTGATAAGTGGCAAGTAACCATCACGCCAAAGAAGTGCCAGGTAATGACTATCTCCAAAAAGCGAATGTCTAACCAACTCCCCATGACATTCAATGGGATTACCATCGCCAAATCCCCCACCATCAACATCCTGGGGGTCACCATTGACTAGAAACTTAACTGGCCCAGCCACATAAATACTATGGCTACAAGAGCAGGTCAGAGGCTAGGTATTTTGTGGCGTGTGTCTCACCTCATGACTCCCCAAAGCCTTTCCACCATCTACAAGGCACAAGTCAGGAGTGTGATGGAATACTCTCCACAAGACTGAAAACTTGGCTTCTATCACCCCTGGAGGTGATTAGAGCGCTAAATCAGGTGCTACACACCTCTCTTAAGGCGCAAATGCCGAGGAGCAAGGCGCTACCTCAGAACGCTGGCGAAGCTGATGTGATGTCAGTCAGCAATGGAACACAGACACAATGGCGCCGGCCAGTTCTTAAAGGGGAGGGTCGATCTTGCTCGACATCCACACCCTGCTCATTGCAGCCTTGAATCTTGACCTGGAGAGACCTGTACATCAATTCTGCTGGAAAGAACAATGGAGAGACCCAGGGAAAGAGCTCAGAGTGCAGCCCCCATAGTCTCTTCTAAATCGATGCAAGGAAGGTCAAATCAAAATGAACCTGCAAAGTGCTGCTCAGTACCCAAAACTCCTTCACACAGTGTTGAATCGCTCCAGAAGTTTCTCTCTCTCTCTCAGAATGCGTGGTGCAAAAATGTCGCCGACAAAAAAAGGCAGGAAGCGGTCGCCTTTAAATAGTGCTCCCCCAGTCCCTTCCCGACTGCAAAATGCTCCCTTCAAACTGTTGTTGCTACCAACAGACAGTAAGACAGGGGGCACCACTCAATATCCCATCTGGTGCGCGACCAGGGCGTTGCACTCTCAACTGACATCACGATTTGCGGACGCAGGAGATCATGCCGGTGGTGTTCAGCACCGCCGCAAAATGTCTGGTCAATTTTGCGAGCGGCGCAAACATCGCCGCACCCGGGCGCTAGTTGCTTTGTGCCCCATTAGCGCCCTCTAATGGGAGGCACAAAGCAACCGACTTTTTCCCCCATAGAGTCATAACGGAACAGAAGGAGGCCATTCGGCCCATCGAGTCCGTTCCAGCTCTCTGTAGAGCAATTCAGTCAGTTCCCTTTCCGCGCTCTATCCCTGTAGCCCTGCAAGTTTATTTCCCCAGTGCCTATCCAGTCTCCCCTTGAAAACATTGATGCCTAGAAATTGGGTATAGCACCGCTTGAGGCGTTAGAACTGGAGCTACGCAAAGTTTATAGCCAGACGAAACTTATCGCTGCCTGGCGAGATATTGGGTTGCATCGCCCCCAAAGGGGATTGAGGCGTGAACTCAGACGTTGCACGGGGCTCCTAAGGCGCAAAAGTTCAGGCGCTACCCAATATCGGCGCGGACAGGCGCAGCGCAGGCGATCTCAATTACCGGAAACCACGAGACTTCCAGGCGCCGGCCGGCTCTTAAAGGGGTGGGTCAGTCAGCCTGAGCTGCCACACTCAACGCCCTGTAGGCCTCAGAATCGGCGCTCGCCCTTCTCTGGCGCAAGAAACTTGGTCAGAATGGAGAAGGTGAGACAGAGAGCAGAGCGCTTCAGCACTGAGGCTCTGGACCAGTTGGTGTCTGCAGTTGAGTGCCGTCGAGATGTTCTGTATCCTGACAATGGCAAGAGGCCGAATCAAAAGGCTTACCGGCGATCTTGGAGGGAGGTTTCTCTGAGGGTCAACTCCAGCAGCATGGCGACCAGGACCCCTGTTCAGTGCAGGAAGAAATTCAACGACCTCACTCGGGTCGTTAGGGTAAGTGTTGGTTATGCAAACTTCTGATTCCCTCCATCTGCACCTGACTTCGAGCACCCTGTTGCCATGATGCCCCAATGGCCATCTGTCAGCAAGCACCCATGGCCCTTTCTGGGCACACACATGGACATTTCACTCAAGGCCACATGTAAGGGGCCTTGCACCATGGGGGGCATGCGATGATCTCTCAAGGCCTCATGTAAGAGCTCTTGCACCATGGGGGGCATCAGATGATCTCTCAAGGCCTCATGTAAGGGCTCATGCACCATGGGGGGCATGAGATGATCTCTCAAGGCCTCATGTAAGAGCTCTTGCACCATGGGGGGCATGAGATGATCTCTCAAGGCCTCATGTAAGGGCTCTTGCACCATGGGGGGCATGCGATGATCTCTCAAGGCCTCATGTAAGGGCTCTTGCACCATGGGGGGCATGCGATGATCTCTCAAGGCCTCATGTAAGGGCTCTTGCACCATGGGGGGCATGCGATGATGTCTCAAGGCCTCATGTAAGGGCTCTTGCACCATGGGGAGCATGAGATGATCTCTCAGGGCCTCATGTAAGGGCTCTTGCACCATGGGGGGCATGCGATGATCTCTCAAGGCCTCATGTAAGGGCTCTTGCACCATGGGGGGCATGAGATGATCTCTCAAGGCCTCATGTAAGGGCTCATGCACCATGGGGGGCATGCGATGATCTCTCAAGGCCTCATGTAAGGGCGCTTGCACCATGGGGGGCATGCGATGATCTCTCAAGGCCTCATGTAAGGGCTCTTGCACCATGGGGGGCATGAGATGATCTCTCAGGGCCTCATGTAAGGGCTCTTGCACCATGGGGGGCATGAGATGATCTCTCAAGGCATCATGTTACAGAACTTCCCCTTCTTTCCCCTGCAGTCCAAGCTGGCGGCGAGGCGAAAGGACCAGACTCGAACCGGTGGCGGGCCTCCACAAGTCGTCACTCTGACGGATCTCGAGGAGAGAGTGCACCAGATTCTTGGAGGACGTCTGTCTGGTCCTGTTACCACTGCAGCTGCCAACCCCATTTCCGACAGCGAGGGTAGGCTCTCTCCTTTTTCAGCTGTTTCCTTCCACTTGGTCCCCCCGCCAGCATGCTTCCTCAGTGTGCAGCCGTGTCAGAGCCTTGCCGCAATCTGGCATGCCTTTCCGCCAACCTGTCCTTTTGCTAAAGCCACTCTTCCACCTCCCTGCTTTCAGATGATGCATCACCAACTCGGGCTCAACGCCCTGAAGCTGCCAGTGCCAGTGCCTCCGGAGGCGAGGATCAGGAGGAAGCCGGACCATCTGTTCCAATCTCAGGGGAGCATACAAATCTACAGACTGGGGATAGTAGTTCCCTGGAGGGGAGGGGCGGGGGGGCTCTGAGGATCAGCCAATTGCCGGAACAAGCAGCATGCAGCAACGCAAGGGGGGTAGGCAAGTTCGGCCACCGTCTCCCCGGAGGGCAAGGCAGGTAGTGATGACTGCTGCACAGAGTGCAGAGGAGGTGCGTCGCCTGGCTGAAATGAGCACCCAGGCCCGGCTCAGGCACACTGAGCTGATGGCTGCAGTGGGGAGGATGTCTCAGTCAATAGATACACGGGGCAACAATGGAGAGGACTCTCCAGGGCTTCGGGGCAACAATGGACAGGACTCTCCAGGGCTTCGGGGCAACAATGGACAGGACTCTTGAGGGCTTCGGGGCAACAATGGAGAGGACTGTCCAGGGCTTCGGGCCAACAATGGAGAGGACTCTCGAGGGCTTCGGGGCAAACAATGGAGAGGACTGTCCAGGGCTTCGAGCCAACAATGGAGAGGACTGTCCAGGGCTTCGAGGCCGCTATGGAAAGGGCTGTTCAGGGCCTCGGACAATCCCTGGAAAGGTCTGTCCAGGGCTTGTCCGAGGCAGTGGAGCGGTCGGCACCGGCCTTGTCCGAAGCAATGGAAAGAACTGTCCAGGGCTTCTCCGAAGCACTGGCACCTGGCTCACAGGTCCTCACTGCTGCCACGCAGTCACTTGCTGGCCTCGTCCACACCCAGATTGAGGCAACGCGAACTCTCACTGCAGCCACCCTATCTGCATCAGCTAGGATCACCCCGGGCCCTTCCAGTCCCATACAAGGCCAGGAATCAGTGGAGCATACGATTGTGGTGGATGAGCCGAGCCGGTCCCCTCAGAGAGCCAGTGTGTCGTCCGACCATGGTGCAGGTGTCCTCTCTCGGCAGGTGACCATTGCACATGCCAGCGCTGGTACGTCTGCAGTGCAGCTGCCACCACCTGCAGGGCACACTGCTTCCAGCCATGCTCAGATCAAGCATCCTGCGTCCGCACCCTCCAAGCCCAGAGGTCGGCCAGGCCTTCCCTCAGGGGCTTCTGCGCTTCCACACAGTCAGCAGGCGTCCCCCAGCCTTCACCCCGCCACTGGGGTTCAATTACGTAGGAGCAGCAGGGAGGGAAGGGGCCGTCCACGAAAGAGAAGTCGTTCTCCATCAAGGGGCCAGCAGTAGAGGGAGGTGCTGAGATGTTTCCTTGGCCAAATTCAAGGACACCCTCACCTGTTGTAATTGTTGGAAATGGTTTGTTTAGTTTTGCGGCTTTGCCGAAGAGTTAACTGTTATTTTGTTAGTTATGGTTTCTGTTGACATGACGTTGTTTTGCTGTAATGAAAGACTTTTGTGACAATAAAGAGAAGTTTTAATGTGCTATGGTGCACGTGACTAATTACAGTGATGCTGGCCTTCAGAGGCTTTCAAACAACCAAAGCGCGCAGGAGTAAAGACACTCATCATTCCGCCAGAGGGGCCTTGAAACGAGCCCTCATGAGCCTCTGACGGATGGCCCTTCCACTTTCAGGAGCCCTTCCATCCTCCTCCTCCTCCTCCTCCTCCTCCTCATCCGCATGCTCCTCCTCCTCCTCCTCCTCCACCTGCTCTTCCTCCTCCTCCTCCTCCTCCTCGACCGCCTGCTCTGCTGGTCGTTGAGGGACAGCTGGAATTGGCTGGGTGCGTCGAATCGCCAAGTTGTGGAGCATGCAGCAGACGATGACGATGTGACCCACTTGCTCCAGCGAGTACTGCAGGGCTCCCCCCGAATGGTCAAGCCATCGGAAACGCTTTTTGAGCACACCAATAGTGTGCTCTACAATGTTCCTGGTCGCCTGATGGCTGCTGTTGAACAGCTCTTCTGCTGGGGTGGTGGACACACGGAGTGGTGTCATCAGCCATGGGCAGACAGGATAGCCCTTGTCCCCAATAAGCCAGCCTCGTGGTCGAGCCGGCCCTCAAAAATGTCACAAACTGAGGTCTACCACAGGATAAAGGCATCGTGGCTGCTCCCTGGGAATTGGGCGTTGACTGCCATGATGATTTGGCGGTGGTCACAGACCAGCTGCACGTTGAGGGAGTGGAACCCCTTGCGGCTGCGGAAGTCCTCAGGATCCTGGAATGGCACCCTCAAAGCCACGTGTGTACAGTCAATCGCCCCCTGCACCATGGGGAAGTCCGCAATAGCAGCGAAGCCCTGCGCGCGCTCCGTCTGCTTCTCCAGGGTCAGAGGGAAGGTGATGAATTGACGCCCTCGCCTATAAAGGGCAGCTGTAACTTGCCAGATGCAACAGTGGACTGCAACCTGAGAGATATTCGCAATGTCCCCAATGGCTGACTGAAAGGATCCGTTGCCATAAAAATTGAGGGCAACAGTCAGTTTAACGGCCACCGACAGAGAGGTCCTGCACCGTAGACGCGGCTGCAGATCCTCAGCAAGCAGGTGGCACAGCTCAGTAACAATGTCCCTCCCGATTCGGAGCCTTCGCACACACTGCTCCTCCGACATGTCAAGGTATGACACCTGCTGCCTAAAGACCCTCGCAGCATACCCTCGGATTGGCCGACCTCCATTGCCCCTCCTCCTTCTGGCCAATCCCGGCCCTCTCTCCCGCCGTCTCTCTGCCCCTTCATAGTGTTCGGCCATGAGGAGGTCGCCCTCCAAAGCATCTCCCATTCCGATGCCAGTTGGTCAAAAGGCTGTTAGGCCTAGTGCTCCAACTGCTCTGGACAGGTTTGAAGGTCCCAAGTACTCTAATGCTAAATTCCAAAAACTCTGCTCCACAGTAGCTCGCCAACTCTCTCCACCAACGATCGCAATGAACAGGCCAAGTGGCTGCAGCTTCTATACTAGAGCTGTCCCCTTTAAATACCGCCCCCCGACTCCGAGCAGGGCCTGCTAACGCTCCTTCGAACTGTCACTAATAGCGCTAGGCGTAAAGGCTCCGGGCGCCACCCAATATCCGCTCAGGCGCCCCTAAAAGGCGTTGCACACTGAAATGACGTCATGATCTGCTTGCGCTCGCGGGCGCGCGCAAACACTTAGCGCAGGCGTTAAATGTATAGTCAATATGGGAGTTGTCGCTATCTTCATTGCGCCCGCCCCAACATTGGGTAACGCCCCAATTCTCGGTCTCTTTAGGCGCTAACCGCTGGCGCAAACAACCGAATTTCTAGGCCTGAGTGTCTCTGCTTCCACCTCTTCCGTCAGCAGCGAATTCCAGGTCATCACCACTTGCTACATAAAAAAGTTTTTCTTCACGTCACCCCTGTATCTCTTGCGCAAAACCTTAAATCTGTGTCCCCTAGTCCTTGTACCATCAGCTAGTGGGAACAGCCTTTCCCCGTCTAGCCTATCCAAACCCGTCATATTCTTGTACACCTCAATCAAATCATCCCTCAACCTCCTTTGCTCGAATGAAAACAAATCCAACTTCTCCAACCTGTCCTTGTAGCTAAGATCCCCCATTCACGGAACCATTCTGGTAAATTTCCTCTGCACCCTCTCAAGGGCCTTCACACCCTTCCAAAAATGTGGTGACCAGAACTGGAAGCAATATTCCAGTTGTGGCCTAACCAGCACTTTATAAAAGTTCAGCATAACTTCTCTACTTTTGTACTCAATACCTCTATTTATGAAGCCCAAGATCCCTTGGGGGAGAAATTCGGTATCGCCCCGTTTGGGGCGCAATTATCGGCCGGGTGCAAAGTTTAGCGCCTGGCGCTAATTATCACCTCCGACTGCAAACTTGGCTTCGATCGCCCCTGGAGGTGATTGGAGCGCTAAATCAGGCACTACACACCTCTCTTAAGGCGCTAACGCTGAGGAGCGAGGCATTAGCTCAGAGCACTGGTGAAGCTCAGGTGATGTCAGTCAGCAATGGAACACAGACACACTGGTGCCGGCCAGTTCTTAAAGGGGAGGGTCGATCTTGCTCTCCATCCACACCCTGGTCATTGCAGCCTTGAATCTCCGCCTGGAGAGACCTGTGCATCAATTCTGCTGGAAATAACAATGGAGAGGCCCAGGAAAAGAGCTCAGAGTGCAGCCCCCTTAGACTCTTCTAAATCGATGCAAGGAAGCTCAAATCAAAATGAACCTCCAAAGTGCTGCTCAGTACCCAAAACTCTTTCACACAGCGCTGAATCTCTCTAGAAGTGTCTCTCTCTCTCTCTCAGAATGCGTGGTGCAAAAATGTCGCCGACAAAAAAAGGCTGGAAGCGGCCGCCTTTAAATAGCGCACCCCCAGTCCCTTCCCGACGACAAAACACTCCCCTCAACCTGTCGTTGCTAGCGCCAGGCGGAAATGCAGGGGGCGCCACTCAATATCTGGTCCGGGGCGTTGCACGCTCGACTGATATCATGATCTGCGGGCACAGGAGATCGTGGCGGTAGTGTTTAGCGTCGCCGCAAAATGTCTGGTCAATTTTGCGAGCGGTGCAAACATCGCCGCGCCCAGGCGTTACTTGCTTTGCGCCCCATTAGCGCCCTCTTAGGGCACTAACAGGAGGCGCTAAGCAACCGAATTCTTCCCCCATATGCTTTGTTAACCACTCTCTCAATCTGCCCTGCCACCTTCAGGGACCTATGCACATTAACTCCCAGGTCCCTCTATCCCTGCACACTCCTTAAAATTGCGCCATTAAGTGTATATTGGCTCTCCCAGTTCCTTCTGACAAAATGCATCACCTCACATTTCTCTGTATTAAATTCTATCTGCCACTTTTCTGCCCATTCTTGACACTGCGGCAGCGGCGGCGGACCTCAGTGGAGCGAGGTAGTGGCGGAGCGATTACAAGAGGCGGCGGCAGCAGGTAGGCCTCACAGCGGCAGCGGACCTAAGTGGAGCGAGGCAGCGGCGGAGCGACTACAAAATGCGGCGGCAGCAGGTAGGCCTCACAGCAGCAGCAGCGGCGGACCTAATTGGAGCGAGGCAGCATCGGAGCGACTACAAGAGGCAGCGGCAGCAGGTAGGTTTACCAATCTCCGAGGGAGGGAGAGAGAGAAGTAAAAAGTAATCAAAGTCTGACGTCACCAGAAAGCAGGTAAGTGATTGGTTGGTGAGTATTTCTCTCTTTTTCCAAACTTAAACTCTGTGGTCTATAGTTTAGAGGGTGTCTGTAGTGTAGCGGGGACTGTTTGTAAACCAGGGCCCTTAAGTATATCATTTAACTGTAGTGTAATTGGTGGGATTGATTTGATTTAATTTAATTTGAATTAATTAAAGGGTAAGTCATGGCAGGAGAGCTCGGCCCCATGGTATGCTCCTCCTGCGCTATGTGGGAACTCAGGGACACTTCCTGTGTCCCTGACGACCATGTGTGCAGGAAGTGTATCCAGCTGCAGCTACTGGCAGACCGCATTGCGGCGCTGGGGCTGCGATTGGCTACATACTGGACCATTCACGATGCTGAGGACATCGTGGATATCACGTTTAATCAATTGGTCACAACGCAGGTAAAGGTTGCACAGGCAGAAAGGGAATGGGTGACCACCAGGCAGAGTAGTAGGCGCAGGCAGGTAGTGGAGGAGTCCCCTGTGACCATCCCCCTCTCAAACAGATATACCACTTTGGATACTGTTGGGGGGATGGCTTATCAGGGGAAAGCAGCAGCAGCCAAAATCCTGGCACCAGGGGTAGTTCTGCTGCACAGGATGGGAGGAAAAAGAGGGGTAGAGCTATAGTCACATGGACAAAAGAGCTGAACTCAAGAGGTGAGGTGAGAGTGACTGCCCTTGACATCAAGGCAGCATTTGATCGAGTGTGGCATCAAGGAGCCCTAGCAAAACTGAAGTCAATGGGAATCAAGGGGAAAACTCTCCATTGGTTGGAATCATACCTAGCACAAAGGAAGTTGGCTGTGGTTGTTGGAGATCATTCATCTCAATCACATGACATCACTGCAGGAGTTCCTCAGGGCAGTGTCCTAGGCCCAACCATCTTCAGCTGTTTCATCAATGACCTTCCCTCCATCATAAGGTCAGAAGTGGGGATGTTCGCTGATGATTGCACACTGTTCAGCACCATTCCAGACTCGTCAGATACTGACGCAGTCCGTGTCCATATGCAGCAAGACCTGGACAACATTCAGACTTGGGCTGACAAGTGGCAAGTAACATTCGCACCACACAAGTGCCAGGCAATGACCATCTCCAACAAGCGAGACTCTAACCATCTCCCCTTGACATTCAATGGCATTACCATCGCTGAATCCCCCACTATCAACATCCTGGTGGTTACCATTGTTCAGAAACTGAACTGGACCAGCCATATAAATACTGTGGCTACAAGAGCAGGCCAGAGGCTGGGAATTCTGCGGCGAGTGTCTCACCTCCTGACTCCCCAAAGCCTTTCCACCATCTACAAGGCACAAGTCAGGAGTGTGATGGAATACTCTCCACTTGCCTGGATGAGTGCAGCTCCAACAACACTCAAGAAGCTCGACACCATTCAGGATAAAGCAGCCCGCTTAATTGGCACTCCATCCACCACCTTCAACATTCACTCTCTCCACCACCGGCGCACTGTGGCTGCAGTGTGTACCATCTACAAGATGCACTGCAGCAACGCGCCAAAGCTCCTTGAACAGCACCTTCCAAACCCGCGAACTCTACCACTTAGAAGGACAAGGGCAGCAGACGCATGGGAACATCACCATCTACAAGTTCCCCTCCAAGCCACACACCATCCTGACTTGGACCTGTATCGCCGTTCCTTCACTGTCGCTGGGCCAAATCCTGGAACTCCCTTCCTAACAGCATTGTGGGTGTACCTACACCATATGGACTGCAGCGGTTCAAGGCGGCGGCTCACCACCATCTTCTCAAGGGCAATTAAGGATGGGAACTAAATGCAGGCCAAGCCAGCCAGCGACGCCCACATCCCATCAATGAATAAAAAATAAAAAAAATAGGGGATTCTATTGTAAGGGGAATAGATAGGAGTTTATGTGGCCGCAAACGAGACTCCAGGATGGTGTGTTGCCTCCCTGGTGCAAGGGTCAAAGATTTCTCAGAGCGGCTGCAGAACATTTTGGAAGGGGAGGGTGAACAACCAGTTGTCGTGGTGCATATAGGTACCAACGATATAGGTAAAAAATGGGATGAGATCCTAAAAGCTGAATATAGGGAGTTAGGAGGTAAATTAAAAAATAGGACATCAAAGGTAGTAATCTCAGGATTGCTACCAGTGCCACGTACTAGTCAGAGTAGAAATAGAAGGATATTTCAGATGAATACGTGGCTAGAGGAATGGTGCAAGGGGGAGGGATTCAAATTCCTGGGACATTGGAACCGGTTCTGGGGGAGGTGGGACGGTTTGCACCTGGGCAGGGCCAGGACCGATGTCCAAGGGGCAGTGTTTGCTAGTGCTCTGGGGGAAGGTTTAAACTAAAATGGCACAGGGTTGGGAACCTGAGCAGGGAGACAGAGGAAAGGAAAAAAGTATAAAAGCAAAAGACAGGAAGGAGAAAAACAAAAGTGGCAGTCAGAGAAATCAACGGTTTAAATCAAACATGGCCACAGTAAATAATAATTCTAAAAGGCCTAAGAGTGTTAAAAAAACAAGCCTGAAGGCTTTCGGCTGAAAATTCAGTAGCCTTAGCGCCTCATTTGAGGCGCTAGAGGGCCTTGCGCCGGAGTTGTGGCCAGTAGTGAAATTCCCTGGGGCCCTAAATCGGCGTTGCTCCGGTAGCGCTGCGCCGGCACCGATGACGTCATCGGTGTGCGCAGCGTCCCGGTTGCCGTGGTAACCCGCCCGAACTCAGAAATTGAGTTGCGGCCGCCTCGCCCGTGGCAGCCGCAACCAGCATTTTGTCAGAGGTGCCTTACTGCAGTTAGCGCCGGCGCATTAAAGGCCCCGCGGCGGCCGGCCGCTTTCCCGCCGGCCGCCTGCCCGCAGCTCCCTCCCCGGACTTCTCTCCCCACCCCCCCTGGAACAGATGCAAGCCCGGCACTTGTCCGAGGTGCCGGGCTCATTTTTAAGCAGATTTGCGCGGGCCGCAGCCGGATGCAGGCAGCTCCTCCTTAACAGAAGGAGGAGGCCTGCACTTCCCCAGCCTGCCGCACCGCATTGGGTGCCGCAGCGCCGGAATTGCGGCGCGAAACGGCAGTTAACACCCTTTTCCAGGCGCTAAGACCCTTCAGTAGTGCCGGCAGCCGTTTGGGCGCGGCGCCACTGAATTTTTGGCGCGCGCAGGGGACTTAGCGCCGGCACTAATTTCCGGCGCTAAAGCCCTGGCTAAGCCAAAACCCAATTTCTAGGCCTTTGCGAGGAGCATTCGTAATAAGGTGGATGAATTAGCTGCGCAAATAGAGGCAAACAAATATGATATGATTGGGATTACGGAAACATGGCTCCAGGGTGGCCAAGGCTGGGAACTCATCATCCAGGGGTATTCAATATTCAGGAAAGATAGGCAAAAAGGAAAAGGAGGTGGGGGTAGCATTGCTGTTAAAAGAGGGGATTAACACAATTGTAAGGAAGGATATTAGCGCTGATGATGTGGAATCTGTATGGGTAGAACTGAGAAATACCAAGGGGCAGAAAACATTAGTGGGAGTAGTATATAGACCTCCAAACAGTAATGCGGAGGTTGGGGATGTCATTAAAAGGGAAATTAGAGAAGCGTGCAATAAGGGCACAGCAGTTATCATGGGTGACTTTAATTTACATATAGATTGGGCTAACCAAATTAGTAACAATACTGTGGAGGAGGAATTCCTGGAGTGTATACGGGATGGTTTCCTGGACCAATGTGTCGAGGAACCAACTAGAGATCAGGCCATCTTAGACTGGGTATTATGTAATGAGAAAGGATTAATTAGCAATCTTGTTGTACGAGGCCCCTTGGGTTGGAGCGATCATAATATGATAGAATTTTTCATTAAGATGGAGAGTGAAGTAGTTGACTAAGAGACTAGGGTGCTGAATTTAAATAAAGGAAACTACGATGGTATGAGGTGCGAGTTGGGTAGGATCGATTGGGGAATGTTACTCAAAGGGTTGACGGTGGATAAGGCAATGGCAAACATTCAAAGACGGCATGGATGAACTACAGAATTTGTTCATCCCAGTTTGGCATAAAAATAAAACAAAAAAGGTGACTCAACCGTGGCTAACAAGGAAAATTAGGGATAGCATAAGATCCAAGGAGAGGACATATAAATTGGCCATAAAAAGCAGTAAACCTGAGGATTGGGAGCAGTTTAGGATTCAACAAAGGAGGACAAAGGGATTAATTAAGAAGGGGAAAATAGTGTATCAGAGTAAGCTTGCAGGGAATATAAAAACTGACTGTAAAAGCTTCTATAGATATGAGAAGAGAAAAAGATTGGTGAAGTCAAGCGTAGGTCCCTTGCAGTCAGAATCAGGGGAATTTATAATGGGGAACAAAGAAATGGCAGACCAACTAAATACATATTTTGGTTCTGTCTTCACAAAGGAGGACACAAATAACCTCCCAGAGATGTCGGGGAGCAAAGGGTCTGATGAAAGGGAGGAACTGAAAGAAATCAGTATTTGTAGGGAAATGGTGTTAGGGAAATTGACGGGACTGAAGGCCGATAAATCCCCAGGGCCTGATAATCTACATCCTAGGGTACTTAAGGAAGTCGCCCTAGAAATAGTAGATGCATTGCTGGTCATCTTCCAACATTCGATAGGCTCTGGAACAGTACCCATGAATTGGAGGGTAACTAATGTTACCCCACTATTCAAAAAAGGTGGTAGAGAGAAAACGGGGAATTATAGACTGGTAAGCCTTACATCAGTAGTGGGGTAAATGCTAGAGTCCATTATAAAAGATGTAATAGCAGAGCACTTGAAAAACAGTGACAGTATCGGACAAAGTCAACATGGATTTACAAAAGGTAAATCGTGCTTGACTAATCTACTGGAATTTTTTGAGGATGTAACTGGTAAAATAGATAAGGGAGACCCAGTGGATGTGGTGTATTGGGACTTTCAAAAGGCTTTCGAAAAGGTCCCGCATAAGAGATTAGCGTGTAAAGTTAAGGCACATGGGATTGGGGGCAAGGTATTGACTTGGATAGAGAACTGGTTGGCAGACAGAAAGCAAAGAGTTGGAATAAACGGGT
The DNA here is from genome assembly GCF_052327205.1 of Somniosus microcephalus. Lineage (NCBI taxonomy): Eukaryota > Metazoa > Chordata > Chondrichthyes > Squaliformes > Somniosidae > Somniosus > Somniosus microcephalus. Next base: position 16,225 of record NW_028225711.1, on the reverse strand, counting down.
CTTTTTCTGAGTGGCAGGCAGTGACTAGTGGGGTACCGCAGGGATCGGTCCTTGGGCCCCAGCTATTCACAATATATATCAATGATCTAGACAAGGGAACTAGATCTAATATCTCCAAATTTGCAGACGACACAAAGCTGGGTGGGCGTGTGTGCTGTGAGGAGGATGCCGAGAAACTCCAGTATGATTTGGACAGGTTGGGTGATTGGGCAGAAGCATGGCAGATGCAATATAATGTGGACAAATGCGAGGTTACCATTTTGGTGGCAAAAACAGGAAGGCAGATTATTATCTGAATGGAAATAGATTGGGAGAAGGGGACGTGCAACGAGACCTGGGTGTCCTTGTGCACCAGTCGCTGAAGGTAAGCATGCAGGTGCAGCAGGCGGTTAAGAAGGCAAATGGTATGTTGGCCTTCGTAGCGAGAGGGTTTGAGTACAGGAACAAGGATGTCTTGCTGCAGTTGTACAGGGCCTTGGTGAGAACACACCTTGAGTATTGTGTGCAGTTTTGGTCGCCTTCTCTGAGGAAGGATGTTCTTGCCATGGAGGGAGTGCAGTGAAGATTCACCAGGCTGATACCTGGGATGGCAGGAATGACGTATGAGGAGAGATTGGGTCGATTGGAGTTGCACTCGCTGGAGTTTAGAAGAATGAGAGGGGATCTCATTGAAACTTATAAAATTCTAACAGCACTAGACAGACTAGATGCAGGAAGGATGTTCCCGATGGTCGGGGAGTCCAGAACCAGGGGTCACAGTCTAAGGATAAGGGGTAAGCCATTTAGGACAGAGATGAGGAGGAATTTCTTCACCCAGAGAGTGGTGAACCTGTGGAATTCTCTACCACAGAAGGCAGTTGAGGCCAATTCATTAAATATATTCAAGAAGGAGTTGGATATCTTTCTTAAGGCTAAAGGCATCAAGGGATATGGGGAGAAGGCAGGAACGGGGTACTGAATTTGGATGATCAGCCATGATCTCATTGAATGGCGGAGCAGGCTCGAGGGGCCGAATGTCTCTGAGGCATACAGCAGGGCGGGTATCACTGCTGCTCTGTAGACCATGAGCTTAGTGCTGGGTTTGAGGTCCTGGTCTTCAAACACTCTCTTCCTCAGGCGACCGAAGGTTGCACTGGCACACTGAAGGCAGTGTTGGACTTCGTCGTCGACATCTGCTCTTGTTGACAGTAAGCTCTCGAGTTATGGAAAGTGGTCCATATTGTCCAAGGCCTTGTCGTGGATTTTGATAATCAGGGGGCAGTACTGTGTGGCGGGGGCAGGTTGGTAGAGGACCTTTGTCTTACGGATGTTTAGCGTAAGGCCCATGCTCTCGTATGCTTCAGTGAAGGTGTTGACTGCATACTGTAATTCGACAACAGAGGATGGGACGACCTTGGATCTGGTCTGGAGGCAACGGAGGTTGAACAGTTTCTCGTTTGTTCTGTGAATTAGCTCCACTCCAGCGGGGAGCTTACTGAGGGTGAGATGGAGATGGAGCATTGCAGCAAGGAAGATCGAGAAGAGCGTTGGTGCGATGACACAGCCTTGCTTGACCCCGGTTCGTATGTGAATTGGGTCTGTGGTGGAACCGTTGGTCAGGATCACGGCTTGCATGTCATCGTGAAGTAGGCGGAGGATGGTGACAAACTTTTGAGGGCAGCCGAATTTGAGGAGGACACTCCATAATCCCTCACGGTTGACAGTGTCGAAGGCCTTTGTGAGATCAAAGAAGGCCATGTACAGTGGTTGGTGCTGTTCCCTGCATTTCTCTTATAATTGACGTGTGGTGAAGGTTATGTCCATTGTGCCCCTTAGTGGGCAGAATCCGCATTGCGACTCTGAGAGGAGCTCTTCAGACACTGTGAGAACGCGATTGAGGAGGATTCTTGCGATGACTTTCCCTGTGGCAGACAGCAGGGAAACTCCTCTGTAATTACCGCAATCGGACTTGTCACCTTTCTTGAAGATGGTCACAATTACGGCGTCTCTGAGATCCCCTGGCATGCTCGCCTCCTTCCAGATAAGAGAAATGAGTTCATGAATTCACGCCAGTAGTGCTTCTCCGCCATGCTTTAGTGCCTCGGCAGGGATTCCACTAATTTGCTGATAAAAAGCCTTTTTATTGCCTTTTATGTCTTTTGATAATTTCCTCTCATAAGCTTCCATCACCTTTCTAATCTTTTTTTTTACCTTTCATATATTCTTTATATTAGTCCTGGTTTTCATTGTCATTTCCTGTCCTATGTGCAAAATGCTTCTACTTTTGTTGATAATTTGATTTTATCTCCCTATTCATCCGTGGAGCCCCAGTCATTGATATACACCTTTTATTCTAACTTGGGGGATATTCCTGATTTGTAACCCTTCCATCTCCTGTTCAAATATGTTTCATTGCTAATTCATGGTTCTATTTGCCAACTTTTCTCCCATTTCATCTGGTGAGGTTCTTTTTTACCTTGTTATCGTATCTTTTCCGGTAAAGTGCCCTTGCTCTTGACTTTTCTTTCCCTTTTTCTATGCTTACACTGAACCCAAAGTCATCACTGTTTCCCACAACTTTAACATTACTATTAATATACGCCTCTCTAACTTGTCTCCAAATTTCACCCTCCATTTTCTTTCCACTCCAGTTTGTAATGTGCCCCAACCATGTCTCCGATCCTTTGCTTTTCCTCAGATCAATGCAAAGGGATTCTGTCTGTACCACTTCTCCCGGTGGCCATGAAGCTATTGGAATGTCATAACACCCCAACTGGTTCACTCATGTCATTTAGGGAAGCAAGTCTGCTGGTGGTACCCGATCTGGTCTATATGTGAGTCCAGTTCCACACCAATGTGGTTGACTTCCCTTCAAAATGGCCCAGCAAAGCCACACAGTTCATGGAAACTAGGGATGGGCGATAAATACCAGCCTTGCCAGAGTCGTCCACATCCCAAGAACTAATAATAATAAAAAAGGGTCCTGCCCTCCTTGGCAGTGGCTTGGCATCCCACCCCTCCATGTGGGGCGACTGCCACAGATTCTGGTCGCACAGGAAAGGTGGGTACCAATGAAACACCTCAATTGGGCCATCTGCCCAATAGTCCCACGCAAATGAGGAGCCCTCCCATTGATCCCCTCCTCCAAACTCTAGGAGCGGTGAGAGTTGGAGGGCTCCACCAGGCAGAATCCCAGCCCAACCGCCTGGATTGCCAAACATGGAAGTGTGTCTATCTCTACAGGAGTTTCCAAATAAAACAGGTCCAGCTGCAAAGGCTTGCTTTACATTCTGTGTTGTTACATTGGAGGAGCATCTAATGTACCTGCATCATTAAAAAAAACTGCATATTTTAAAAAAATTTCCAGGCCGCTCTTTACTACAGCCATCACATCCGTTCCAGTAACATTTGTTGCAACATATTGGAGGATTGGGATTCCCATCTCTTCATAATTCTACGGTAACAAGTGAAAAGATATTACCACATGGCACAACTGTACAGTTACTGAAAAACCTCTGTGTTGAGAGGACTGTCCTCGGTGCCCAGGTGTGGCAGCAGTATCCATGGCCTGGATGGTCTGAGCTTTAAAGAGAGTTAGGAGATTTTGATGGGATCGCCACTTATTGATTATCCTTGCCTTCTCTTTCATTTTTAAACTTTGTAGGTCCTTCACCTTAAGTTCTCTATAAAAAAAATAGAGAATGTTATTAAAAAGCCTTCCACACTGAATGAGAGCGAATGATCATGTGTCCAGGTGTGGTGATTCACTGTGAGTTTTTTTTACCGCATTATCTGAATGGAGGAATGTCAATGTTTTGGGGTATCAGCCACCGAGGAACAGCACTGAGGTTTGAGCTGCCCGAGACGAGTGAGCTCAGTTGTGGGCTGAGTGGTGAAGTGGGCCGCAAACTATCATAGAAACATAGAAGATAGGAGCAGGAGGCCATTCGGCCCCTCAAGCCTGCTCCGCCATTCAATGAGATCATGGCTGATCATCCAAATTCAGTACCTGGTCCCTGTCTTCTCTCCATATCCCTTGATCCCTTTAGCCTTAAGAAATATATCTAACTCCTTCTTGAATATATTTAATAAATTGGCCTCTACTGCCTTCTGTGGTAGAGAATTCCACAGGTTCACCACTCTCTGGGTGAAGAAATTCCTCCTCATCTCTGTCCTAAATGGCTTACCCCTTATCCTTAGACTGTGACCCCTGGTTCTGGACTCCCCGACCATCGGGAACATCCTTCCTGCACCTAGTCTGTCTAGTGCTTAGAATTTTATAAGTTTCAATGAGATCCCCTCTCATTCTTCTAAACTGCAGCGACCCAATCTCCTCATACAACATTCCTGCCATCCCAGGTATCAGCCTGGTGAATCTTCACTGCACTCCCTCCATGGCAAGAACATCCTTCCTCAGATAAGGCGACCAAAACTGCACACAATACTCAAGATGTGGTCTCACCAAGGCCCTGTACAACAGCAGCAAGACATCCTTGTTCCTGTACTCAAACCCTCTCGCCACGAACATAAGAACATAAGAAATAGGAGCAGGATATTTATCGATAAGATTAAAGATCGAATTGGGAACTGGAGTTAAATTTGAATAAAATTTCTTAACGTGGAAGAATTTTTCCTCACTGATAAAACACGACTCAAATGTTTTCTTGAGACACAAAATCAAATGTGATCATTGTTGTGTGTGTACCTTTAAGGGAATAACTGGTCTCAGACTGCAATACCGGCAGTGACCACCCCTGTATAAAAGGCCCTAGCAGGCTTCTGTAGTTTCAGTTTCCAGGTTGTCTCCATTCAGTAAAGACTTGTTATAATCAACTCCTGCAGTCCGTGTCTCAATTATACACAGACATAATACTGGCGACGAGTAAGAAACGAACTTACCTGCAACTCGGCAGCACCTCAGACGACGTTATTGAAGGTCGAAGCCAGAAGAAAGAAAAAAAATCCAAAGAAACTCGAGAAACGGGTGTCGACCGTGGGCAACTGCCCTCCAAATCATCGAATTGAAAAGTTGCAGGAGATACTGTCGAGAGCCAGGCTTGGTTCTCCAGTCTGTGGTTTCCCAGCTAATCGGGCTGGTGGCAGGTAGTGCACTGATCCTTCCTGGGCTGTGGCGGGCTAGAGCTCGATCGGGTGGCTCTGCAACGGGGCTGGGCAGCGAGTCGGGAAGCAAAGAGAGAGAGAGAGGGTGGAGCACACAGGGCGCGGCCGGTGCTTCGAAGCCGGGCAGCGTTCAGACCTACGAAGAGGGAGGGAAGTGTCCCAGAGGGTCCGCTCCACGACGGGAACGGTTCTTCAATTAACGGAGCAAATATTGAAGCGCGATAGAAAAAGAAAAATACCACGGAGAGCGGCGTTGGCAGCAGCGATCGGGGAGGCGCGAAGACCATAGGGCGTCGCCATTACAGGATAGCAAAATAAATATAATCGCCAGCAACAGCATTGGCAGCAGCGGCAGCGGCAGGAAAGCGCGGGAGGCGCCATCTTAACTCGGCGGGGAAGAAGGAAAAGCGTGAGAGGCGCCATTTTGATCCGTCGGGAACGAAGGCAAAGGCCGTCTTAGATTTTCAAGATGCCAAAGACTGGCGATATCACTGCCTTTGATAATGCAATAGAAGACTGGACCACGTATGTGGAAAGAGTCGAGGTATTTTGCGAGGGAAACGAAATAGCCGATGAGAAAAAGGCATCGGTATTGCTAAATTTAATGGGCGCAAGAACGTACGGCCTATTGCGGGACCTGATTACTCCAGCCAAACCGAAGGCGAAGAGTTTTTACGAAATTGTTGCTATCCTGCAGGAACACCTAAATCCTACACCGCTACTGATAGCAGAAAGATTTAAATTCCACAGGAGAAATCAGCATAAAAATGAGAGCAATGCTGAATCCCTTACGGAACTACGCAAGCTATCAAAGCACTGCCAGTTCGGAGCAGGGCTGGCAGATACCTTACGGGACAAATTTGTCTGTGGACTCCTGAGTGAAGGAACCCAGAAGAGGTTACAATCAGAGAAAGAGCTGACGCTAGATAAGGCTTTCAGCGTGGCAGTATCGTACGAAGCAGCAGCAAGGAGAGCTGCGGAAATACAACAAAAGCCACAGGAATATGGCACCCACGAAATGACACAGGGATTTGCAAAATGTTATCGCTGCGGCAGAACAAACCATGACCAGAAGGACTGCTGGTCCAAGGACAAAATATGCAGGCAATGCGGAAAGATGGGACACATTGCACGAGTTTGCAGGTCTGGGAAGAAGACCAATGACAACAAAAAGGCAACTAAGGAACTGTACAGGAAAGTACAAAAGATGACGGACAGTAGTTCCGAAGACCAGATGAGCGATAGTGAATCCGGGAACAAGAGACTAAGCTGTCTCAAACTTCACAACGTAATCGCAAAAGAGGATCACCGAACCATTTGGGTCACCCTCACGATAGCAGGGTCCCAAGTCAAAATGGAATTGGATACAGGATCAGCTCTAACCGTCATGAATCGACGAGACTACGAGCGGCTATTCTCACACATACCCTTGAGAGAGACATCCATTGTCTTGAGGACGTATACGGGGCAAAAAGTATACCCCAGAGGAAAAATAAGGGTGCCTGTCGAATACAACGGCAAGAAAATACGGAAATTGTATCTCTACATTCTGCAAGATGGTGGACAACCGTTATTGGGACGTGAATGGATCAGAAAGATAAGTTTAGACTGGCACTCCATTCAGGCACTGACAGTGGCTGGTAAAAAGGATGACGACGTCACTCCTGGACGATTGTCAACAATCTTAGCTGACGCCAAAGACGTATTTCAACAAGAACTGGGCACTCTTAAAGGCGTAACCACCTCGATAAAAATAGAGGAGAATGCAATTTCCAAGTTTTTCAAAGCAAGACCAGTACCATATGCAATTCGCCCAGCCGTCGAGGCAGAGCTGGAGAATCTGGAGAATGCAGGCGTGTTATCTAAGGTAGACTGGAGCGAGTGGGCGACACCCATCGTTCCTGTCATGAAGAAAACGTTAAACAATAAGTCTGAGGAGCCAAGGAAGGTTCGCATCTGTGGGGACTTCAAGGTAACGGTGAACCCAGTCCTTCACACAGTACAATATCGTCTTCCAAAGATAGAAGATATCTTCGCCTCACTATCTGGAGGGAAGCGTTTTACAAAAATTGACCTGGCACAAGCATATTTGCAGAGTGAGGTTGAAGAATCCTCTAGGAAGTATCTCACGATAAACACTCACAAAGGTCTTTACCAGTATAATCGACTGGTATTCGGAGTAGCATCAGCTCCGGCGAAATGGCAAAGAGCGATGGAACAAGTCCTGCAAGGGATTCCGGGGACTTAGTGTTACTTGGACGACATCCTAGTGACAGGTGAAGACGACAGTGAACACCTTGCCAACCTAGAGCAGGTGCTCACTAGACTACGTGAACATGGGCTACGAGCCAATCGCCCCAAGTGCGAGTTTTTTAAGAAACAGATATCGTATTGTGGCCACGTGATTGATGAAGAGGGGCTGCATAAGTCCCCTGACAAAATTGAAGTGGTAGTTAAGGCTCCAGTGCCTGAAAATGTGTCGCAACTGAGGTCATTCCTTGGATTGGTGAATTACTACCATAAGTTTTTGCCGAATTTGTCCACAATTCTGCATCCACTGAACGCCCTACTACAAACGGGAGTAGCATGGAAATGGAGCGATGAATGTAAGCGGGCCTTTCAGAAGAGTAAGGACCTAATCACTTCAAGAGAAGTATTGGCTCCCTACAACCCATCACTACCGATAAGACTGGCGTGTGATGCGTCTCCCTACGGCATTGGGGCGGTACTGTCACATAAATTCCTTGATGGTTCAGAGAGGCCGATAGCTTTTGCGTCACGCTCGTTAACTTCAGCTGAGCGTAACTACGCCCAGATTGACAGAGAGGCCCTCAGCCTGGTGTGGGGGGTGAAGAAGTTCAATCACTACCTGCACGGTCAGAAATTTACTCTACTAACTGATCATCAACCTCTCGTCTCCATTTTCAACCCTCAGAAGGGCGTACCGATAATGACGGCACAACGGCTACAGAGGTGGTCCCTTTTCCTAGGGGCACACCAATATGACATCGAGTACAAAGGAACTAAACAGCATGGGAATGCTGATGGATTGTCGCGCCTGTCGTTGCCGACGGTGGAAGAAGAACTGGCAGTGGATCCAGTGGAGTTATTCCACTCGACTATAGTCGAATGTCCCCCTGTGACGAATGCAAACATAGAAAAGGAAACACAAAATGACCCGACACTCTCCTGGGTCTATGATTTAACAGTGAAAGGATGGCCAGCACATGGCGAACCACTGCTGCCAGCATTCTCGCCGAGAAGAGAACAGCTGTCAGTGTGCAGAGGAACCTTGATGTGTGGATCCAGAGTAGTAATTCCACCCAAATTGAAGGATAGAGTGCTCAGTGAGCTTCAAGAGGGTCATCTGGGAGGGGTAAAAATGAAGAACTTAGCCAGAGCGTTTGTGTGGTGGCCGGGAATCGATAGAGAAATCGAAGAGATGACCAAGAGCTGTACAGGATGCCAGAAGATCCAAAACGCCCCACCACAAGCCCCTCTACATCCATGGGAGTGGCCCTCATCTCCATGGCAAAGGGTGCACATTGATTTTGCTGGTCCCTTTATGGACTCGGTGTTTTTAATTGCGGTGGATGCACATTCAAAGTGGCCAGAGGTAATAAAAATGTCCTCAACCACCACAGAAAAAACTATCACAGTCTTACGAACCATATTCGCCAGGAATGGGCTGCCTGAACAGATTTGCTCTGACAATGGACCACAGTTTGTGTCTGAAGAGTTCCGGAGGTTCTTAAAGAACAATGGTGTTAAGCATTACACATCCGCCCCATATCATCCAGCCACTAATGGATTGGCCGAGAGGTTTGTTCAAACATTCAAGAAGGCTATCAAGGCAATGTGTAATGAAGATATACCCCTACAACACAAGGTGGATAACTTCTTGTTGCATGCGACACATGCGGTTACCAACCAAACTCCAGCCATGATGTTCTTCAATCGAAGACTACGATGCCACTTGGATTTGGTTAAGCCAAACGTCAGAGGAGATGTGGAGAACAGGCAGTTTCAGAATATGAATGAAAGGCCGACCAGGAGTTTTAAGATAGGTCAACCAGTTTTGGCCCGGGACTACCGCACAGAGAAATGGCAGCCAGGAACGATCTGTACACGGCAAGGACCTCTAATGTATACCGTGGACGTTGGAGAGAGCATTGTAAGACGCCATGCTGACCAGATTCTAGAGTCACTGGAAAACGTCAACTCCACACCACGATCTGATACGCCTGGCGATGAAACCGAAGTACCAATTGCATCTACCGCAGAATCGGTGATATTGGAAGCAGACGAACCAAACAACGACATTGATCCCGACTCAACCTTGCCAGAAGAACCTGATATCCCAAAGAGGCGTTATCCAGACAGAATCAGGAAGCCTCCTCAAAGACTGAACTTATAATTGCTTAACTTCAACCAATGTATTAAGCAACCGTAATTGTAATTGTAATTAGTTATTATTTAGTTGTTAAATGAATGTTATGTACTGTTTATCTAAAAGGGGAGGAATTGTTGTGTATGTACCTTTAAGGGAATAACTGGTCTCAGACTGCAGTACCGGCAGTGACCACCCCTGTATAAAAGGCCCTAGCAGGCTTCTGTAGTTTCAGTTTCCAGGTTGTCTCCATTCAGTAAAGACTTGTTATAATCAACTCCTGCAGTCCGTGTCTCAATTATACACGGACATAATACTCCACACTCCTCCACACTCCTTCCCCCTCCTCCACCCTCCTTCATCCTCCTCACCACTCCACCACCCCTCCTCCACCCTCCTTCGTCCTCCTCCACCCCTCCTCCACCCTCCTCCACCCCCCTCCCCCTCCACCACCCCTCCTCCACCCTCCTCCATAACCCCTCCTCCACCCTCCTCCCCCCTCCACTACCCCTCCTTCACCCTCCTCCACCACCCCTCTTCCACCCTCCTCCAACCTTCCACCCCTCCTTCACCCTCCACCACCCTCCATTCTCACATCATATTAAAAGCTAGCTTTAGAATTGTTGTCAAAATCAGGAACCATTTGGAGTAAGATTTATGATCTAAAATGGCGAGACTGATTGTAGACCCAGTTAAATATGATAAGGCAGGATCTGGCCAAAGTGGACTGGGAGCAGCTACTTATAGGAAAATCCACATCAAAGCAGTGGGAGACTTTCAGAAGGGAAATAGAGAGAGTACAACACCAACATGTTCCCGTAAAGGTCAAGGGTGGGACCAACAAGCAAAGGGAACCTTGGATGACAAGGGATATACAAAAATGCATTAGGAAAAAAAGGGGGGCTTTTGGCAGTTACAAAAGACTAAAGACGGAGGAAGCCCTAGAGGAGTATAAAAAGTGCAGGGGCATACTTAAAAAAGAAATTAGGAGAGCGAGGAGGGGCCATGAAATAACACTGGCGAGCAAAATAAAGGAAAATCCTAAGATGTTTTATAAGTATATTAAGGGCAAGAGGATAACCAGGGAAAGGGTGGGGCCCATTAGGGACCAAAGTGGCAATCTGTGTGTAGAGCCAGATGATGTAGGCGGGGTTTTAAATGAATTTTTTGCATCTGTGTTCACTATGGAGAAAGACGATGTAGACATAGAAATCGGGCAAGGGGACTGTGATATACTTGAACATATTAGCATCGAGAGGGAGGAGGTACTAGCGGTCTTAGCAGGCCAAAAGTGGATAAATCCCCAGGCCCGGACGAGATGTATCCCAGGCTGCTGTGTGAGGCAAAGGAGGAGATTGCAGGGGCTCTGACACAAATTTTCAGAACCTCTCTGGCCACAGGGGATGTACCAGAGGACTGGAGAACAGCTAACGTAGTACCATTATTCAAGAAGGGTAGCCGGGATAAACCAGGGAATTACAGGCCAGTGAGCCTAACATCTGTGGTAGGGAAATTATTGGAAAAAATTCTGAGGGACAAAATTAGTCTCCACTTGGAGAGGGAAGGATTAATCAGGGATAGTCAGCATGGCTTTGTCAAGGGTAAATCATGTCTGACCAATCTGATTGAATTTTTCGAGGGGGTGACTAGGTGTGTGGATGAGGGAAATGCTGTGGATGTGGTATACATGGACTTCAGTAAGGCTTTTGACAAAGTCCCGCATAGGAGACTGGTCAAGAAGGTAAGAGCCCATGGGATCCAGGGTGCCTTGGCACGTTGGATCCTAAACTGGCTGAGTGGCAGGAGGCAGAGGGTGATGGTCGAAGGTTGCTTTTGTGACTGGAAGCTTCAATTGCTACTTGGCCCTAAACAGACAATGCAACATGGCTGATTACCTGACCATGGTAAAGGATAGCAAACTGAGAAAAACCTTGACAATGTACAGACTTAGTGAACATAGCCTGGCGATCGAAAAAGGTAGACACAGGCAAACCCGGCTACCAAGAGAGGACAGGATATGCTCTCACTGCAGTCAGGGAGTGGTGGAGACAGAGATGCACTTCCTCACAGCTTGTAGAAAATATCAGGGCATAAGGGAGAATTTCTACCCAAAATTCACAAAAATATGCCCGGAATTCAGAAATTTGAATGACAACCAAAAACTCCCATACCTACTAGGGGAAGAGAGAAATTGTGTAACCTTAGCAGCACACTATGTTACAGCTTGCCATAAACAGAGGGACAACCACTAAATATAAGAAAAGAGTATATACAAATTATATGAATGTATATTTATACACTCAGGGATATATCTGTTTATACACTGTATGGATAGATCTGTATTTTTGTGTACAACCATGAATGTTTTTCGATGCTTTGGCAACATAAGATGTACCTTGTCATGCCAATAAAGCGATTTGAATTGAATTGAATTGAATTGTGTCCAGTGGGGTACCTCAGGGATCGGTGCTGGGTCCCTTGCTGTTTGTGATCTACATAAATGATTTGGATGAGAATGTAAAAGGTATGATCAGTAAGTTCGCAGATGACACGAAAATTGGTGGGGTGGTAAATTGCGAGGAGGAAAGCCTCAGGCTACAGGACGATATAAACGGGTTGGTCAGATGGGCGGAAAAGTGGCAAATGGAATTTAACCCTGAAAAGTGCGAGGTGATGCATTTTGGACGGACAAATAAGGCAAGGGAATACACAATGAGTGGTAGGACCCTAGGAAGCACAGAGGGTCAGAGGGACCTTGGTGTACATGTACATAGATCCCTGAAGGCAGCGGAACAGGTAGATAAGGTGGTTAAAAAGGCATATGGGATACTTGCCTTCATTAGCCGAGGCATAGAATATAAGAGCAGGGAGGTTATGATGGAGCTGTACAAAACGCTGGTAAGGCCACAGCTGGAGTACTGTGTGCAGTTCTGGTCGCCTCACTATAGGAAGGATGTGATTGCTTTGGAGAGGGTGCAGAGAAGATTCACCAGGATGTTACCTGGGGTGGAGCGCCTCAGCTATGAAGAAAGACTAAACAGGCTGGGGTTGTTTTCCTTGGATCAAAGAAGGCTGAAGGGGGACCTGATTGAGGTGTACAAAATGATGAGGGGCATAGATAGGGTAGATAAAGAGGAACTTTTCCCCTTAGTAGGGGGATCAATAACAAGGGGGCATAGATTCAAGGTAAGGGGCAGGAGGTTTAGAGGGGATTTGAGGAGGAACTTTTTCACCCAGAGGGTGGTTGGAGTCTGGAACTCATTGCCTGAAAGGGTGGTAGAGGCAGGAACCCTCACAACATTCAAGAAGCATTTGGATGAGCACTTGAAATGCCATTGCATACAAGGCTATGGACCAAATGCTGGAAAATGGGATTAGATTGGACAGGGCTTGATGGACGGCGCAGGCACGAAGGGCCGAAGGGCCTCTTTCTGTGCTGTATAACTCTATGACTCTATGACTCTAAACACATGTGGCTGCGTTTATTTTGATGTGTGAGTACATGAAAGTTGTACTTTTAAACTGAAATGAGCAAAACCTGGTTAGCATACTGCAGTTTGCAGAATTTTTTTCCAGTGTTTTTACATCAGTTTCAGAAGGTATAAATTATTTTAAATAGCTAAGCTATGTTAAGTCATCAAATAACTACTGGTGGATTTAAACACTGTCTTAAATTCACAAAGATAAGTACAGGTGTCAGGGAACACCATCATCTCCAAGTTCCTTTCCAAGTCACAGGCTAACCTGACTAAGACACAGATCACCACTTCATCGCCATTGGGTCAAAATCCCGGGATTCGCTGATTCCCTACCGAACACTGCAGCAACTCGCCAAGGCTTCTTCGGCAGCACCTCCCAAACCCGCGACCTCTTCCACCTAGAAGGACAAGGGCAGCAGGCGCATGGGAACACCACCACCTCCAAGTCACACACCATCCTGACTTGGAAATATATCACCATTCCTCCATCGTCGCTGGGTCAAAATCCAGGAACTCCCTCCCTAACAGCAGTATGGGAGTACCTTCACCACACGGACTGCAGCGGTTCAAGAAGGCAGCTCACCACCACCTTCTCGAGGGCAATTAGGGATGGGCAATAAATGCTGGCCTTACCAGCGACGCCCAGATCCATAAACGAATAAAAAAAAACATCACTGTGGGAGCAGTACTGCCATAAAGACTGCAGCAGTTCAAGAAGCAGGCCAATGACCACCTTTTCAGGGCCTCACGAGCACTACACGTATTCCCAAGAACAAATATATAAGAAAAGGAGGGAGGCCTTTTGGTCCATCTAACTCATCCTTCCAGAGAAACCTACAATAGTCCTCCACCACTGCATCCAACTGCTTCTTGAATGACTCCATAGATTGTGGGTTCGAGCTCCACTCCAGCACATCGGGGTAGAGTTTCCGGGCGCGAATTGCGCTGAAAATCGCGCAAGTTTCCCAAAGTTCAAGCTTCCGCTCAAACCTATTTACATAATCACAAACGTAAAATCTTCCATGAACCAGCTCAATCGGGCAGTGTTTTGGAGCATAATGTTTAAAAATATTCCTTGATATATTTAAGAGCGGTAACCTGGTGCAGTTTAATACAGCTGACAATGGGTTCATCACAAAAAATACGCACTTTTAATCAGTCCACCGCCTGTGAGTTACCTGATTTTAAATAACTGAAAATGACTTTAAAAACTATACAGAACCATACAGAACTATACAGTTTCATTGGTGTACAGTAGTCAGTTTCTTAGTAAATGACATTTCTTTAATATTTAAAAGAATTGAAAGATGTCTATTAGTGTCCTCGTGCTTAAAAAAAGGCTTAATTTTAAGAGCCTCTTCGAAGGGCCACAAACAGGCACAATTAGCGGAAACTCGCCCTGCTGACTCATTCGATCTGAGGGCGTGGCCAGTTTTGTGGGCGGGGCCAGCTTCTAACGCAATGTTTCTTAAACCAGCGCAAAAGATCGCGGAAACGGCACGTAACTTGTGCTTGAAATTCCTCGATCTTTTGCGCTGGTTTGGCCGATCTGGGGCGAAACTCTACCCCATAATCCAAGCTGACACTTCAGTGCAGTACTGAGCGAGTTTGCATTGACGGAGATTTTGTATGTTGGAGAAGTCATTAAACCAAGGCCCCCATTTGTTTGTAAAATGAAATCCCATGAAATTATTCGAAGAAGAGCAGGGGATTTCTCCCGGTGTAATGGCCGACATTCACCCTTCAACCAACACCACCGAAAACTGATTAACTGGTTCATTAATCTTGTTGTTTGTCGGACCTTGATGTGCGTAAAGTGACAACACTTCAAAATTAATTCTTTTGCTTTGGGACATTCTCAGGACATGAAAGGCACTATATCAATTTTTGTTTTATTTATTCATTTATGGGATGTGGGCGTCGCTGGCAAGACCAGCATTTATTGCCCATCCCTAATTGCGCTCGAGAAGGTGGTGGTGAGCCGCCTTCTTGAACCGCTGCAGTCCGTGTGATGAAGGTACTCCCACAGTGCTGTTGGGGAGGGAGTTCCAGGATTTTGACCCAGCAATGATGAAGGAACGGCGATAAACTTTCAAGTCAGGATGGTGTGTGACTTGGAGGGGAACTTGGAGGTGGTGGTGTTCCCATGCGCCTGCTGCCTTTGTCCTTCTAGGTGATAGAGGTCGCGGATTTGGGAGGTGCTGCCAAAGAAAAATGCAAGTTCTTTCGCTCTGTAGCAGAGACAGTGGCCACTCTTTAAAGTGCTTGGATGGGTGACGGTGACTTTTTGTTGGCTTTGCTTATGCCTCCATTGCTGACCTTGTTGAGGTCCAGACCTGTCTTGGAAGTTTTGACTCTGTCAGTGCAGTATAGCCAAGGCTCCTTCCACAGACAGACTAATCAATGCAGAATTTCACACCCATACCAGAATTTCTACTGTCATTCTCCCTACCCCTTGTTATACTTCCTCAAATAGTTTTTCCTGCTGTAATTAGTTTGGAGCCAGTGCTTGACGTACCAATCCCATTATCTGATCTGAATCCAAATAGTGTCAGGATACCAAGGATAGGATTCTCCTCTTCACTGGAGTATGACGGTGAGGTGGGCCGTGGAGGGACCCTGTACCCTGAGACCGCTGAATCCCCGACCCATTTTTTTGCAAGGCATTCTCCAGGGAGGGATCACCGCCACGAGAGAACCTACAAATCATCAGCAACCTGAAGATGCAGTAGTGCTGCAGCACCAGAAGATGTGCCAAGGGACCTGAAGAGACAGAAGAACCAAAGGTGAAGAAACCTACCTGTCTTGTAGGCCTCAGCAGATTGAGGCCTACAAAGGTAAGTGCTGGGGCTGAACAGGAAGTAGAGGAGGCCTCTCCTAGGCCCCCCTCCCTCCATTTAGAGAAATCGGGACCTTTTTCACAGCTACCCCGAGCCTACTAACACCTTTCACCATGCAGTCCCGGGGAGCGGCAGTAACAGGGATGGTCGCAGGAAAATCCACTGGGAACTCGAGGCCCAGGACCTGGCTCTCATTTACATGCAGCTGTTGGGAGAAGAGCAGCCAGTGAGGGTCCTGGCGGAGGCAAGGGGTCGGAGCGGGAGCACAGCAAAAGGCTTTACCACCAATGTTGCCCCTTTTCTGCTGCTATCCTGGCCCATTAGGGAGGAGAAAGCAGAGGAAACCCCAATCTCAAGCCTCTAATCCCCATTATGTGCATATTGTGCACTGAATAGTGTTGAAACATGAAATGCAC